>NC_052360.1:16793521-16903580 GCF_009727055.1 Benincasa hispida
AAAAAAAAAAAAAAAAACCTAAACTAGTTTGAAACAAACTTGAATATAAAATCTAATCTTTTAACAAAAAAAACATACACACACATTTTCTATCTTCATTCCTTCGTTTGATTTTCTATCAAAATAATTGTAGATTTATATATTTTAAAACAAACTTAAATAAAAAAAATATGATCTTCTAACAAAAGGAAAAAAAAATCAAATCTTTTATCTTCATTCCATCGTTAGACTTTCTGCCTTTTTTTTTTTTATATAATAGAACTAGATCTTGACTTCAATTAAGAACCTATGATACTTAATTTTAATTAAGAGCTTAAAAATTTATTAGACATTTTTTAAAAGTTCAAAGAAAAAAATCGAAAATTTAAAAGAACTGATAGACACTTCCAAAATTAAAGCTTGATAAAATGAAAGTTGTACCGTAATAATAAGGTCTAGACTCAAGTCTCAACAAAGAAAATACATAAACCTAATCTAAAACATACTCTATACTAAATGAGAGACTTTGAGACCTCCAATTTCAAAGTAAGGTCTCAACATAAATTTTATATGAAAAAAATAAAATAATCAAAATTAAATAGACAACGCCAATAAAAAAAAATGTGAAATAGTAGAAAAAACAAGGAAGAAAATAAGAAAGGGAATGCAAAATGGAGAAAAAGTAAGAAAATGAATATGAAAATACCTAGTACAAAATTCATTAGAGTTTTGTGTGAAACTCTCTCTAGATGAAACCTAATTAAAAAGTGGCAAGGGAAAGAAAACAATGTGGTGGCTAATTATATATTAATTAGGGATAAGAGTAAGGATTGTAATTTTATGGATGTTTGATAGTAGGGAATCTCTAAAATCCATCATTTCAACGGGAATGGTGATGTCTAGAATGGAAAGACATGTCTATATAGGGATAATCTAAGATTATTACGAGACAATTACTACTGAGTTTAAACTTGACATGACCCATTAATATGTTAGTGTGATAGCTTGCAAATGGCAAACTCATATAAAAATTACTATTTCAAAATTGATGTAGAGCAACTGTTTTAATATTAAATTATTGTAACATTAAAAACATTAAAACATATATATTTAACCCATGCAAGACTACACTTAATATATATATATATATATATCCCCTCAAAGCCTATAGAAAGTAATCAATAATAGACCATTTATTTACAACTACAAATCATAGACCAAACCCATAAACTTTCTCACACTTGTAATAGGGCCATCATATTTCTTTTTCTCTTTCAAAAGACATTTGATATCCACAATGAAGTTGCAACCATTATCACAACCATAATTGAAAGCTCCACAACTTTTACCACAAACACAACAATTAGAATTCTTTCTAATCCTCATGGTGAGAGGATGAGGATGATAGGGATATTGAATCTCCTTTGGCAACTCTGAACACCTTCTATCAAAGAAGTTGATCAATCCATTTGAACATGGTCCACAAAAGTAAGTAGAAGGAAATTTTTTGCATATGTAACAAAGAGTTGTGCTTTCAACCCCTATGAGTGTCAATGGCTTGTGACATGCACCACACAAAATCCCTTCTCGTTCTTGTTCTTGTTCTTGCTGGCTGTTGTGCAATTTTGTACTGTCGTGGCTGGAGTTGAACCTCTGGTTTGGCACTATAATTTCATCCTCTGGTTCTAAGTCAGTTATGGTAGGTTGGGTGCGGACGAGCGGAAAGATGGGGTCAAAATTCTCGAACTCGCTACGGCCATGGTGGATTCGAGAAGATGGGTCGAGAAATTGGTAAGAGGGAACCATGGATTGGAAGTAGATGAAGTGGGAGGAGCAAGGAAATGAAGAATCTTCTTTGGTTTTGTAGGTCAATGGCTATGGTTGAAGGGTTTGAACTCCATTGATTCTTTTGAAATGAGGAATCTAAATTCTTTTGTTGTGAAGCTCAATAATATAACAAGTTGGGAAGTTTTATATGTCCTTTCCTTTCATTTCATTGACTTTGAATTTGTATAACTAAAAATTGTGAAGAAGTCAACCATAGATGTGGATGGGGAAATTGAAGAAACAATAAGTTTTGTTGGAAAAGACATAGGAAAATTGATATGATTGGTATTGAATTTTATACATTCTTGATTTTTCAAGTTGGTCAAATGTTTCATTTTTTACTCTAAAAAGAATTAAGGGTTAAAACATATTTTTAATGTTCTTAAAAAATTGTAATGAATGAAGTCCCTTTGATGTCAAAATTTTCTTGTAATTGAGTTGTACACAAGTCATAAAGAAATGAATTTCTTAATCTTAACGAACTTACTAGATACAAAATTAAAAGTTTAAAGTTCTAGTATACATAAAATTTAGTTCTATATGAAATAGATCGATTTGTTTTTAAAAATTTTGAACTTGACCTATTTGACATAAAATTAAAAATTTGAAAATTTATTAAATACGTTTAAAAGAATAAGGATTAAACAAATGCAAAAACTTTAAAGTGTAAAGAGACTAACTACTTGTAATTTAACCAAATGTTAAAGAGTCAAAATCAAAATCGAAATGAATCTCAAAGTTTAAATCTTATTTCAAGGCCTCTAAAAATGGAAAATATTAATTAAATTTTAATACTGAAGACCTCATTTGATAACCACTTAGGTTTTTTAGTTTTTTATTTTCTTGCCATTTCTTAATTATTATTTTCATTTTTTTAAGGTAAATCACTGAATTCTCATAGCTAAAGGGTTTAGCGAGCATTTATAATGCACCGCTAAAAGGTTACTTTTACTTACACATACACGTCACTAAATACATACTTTTAGCGGCACATTATTTGTCACTATTTGTCATATATAGTGACTTCAAAAATGCGCAACAAAAGTTAAGTTTTAGTAACATATAATGTTGTTGCTAAATGTTTGTTTGTGGTCTTTACAAGTATCTTTTTGCAACATATTTAAGTGCTGGTGAAATTAATATTTGTGCCATTATAAAAGCTGCTATTTTTAAAGCTAAGATTTACTACCGTTATAGAAAATGTCAATAAAAGTATTCTAGTAATTAAAAAAATAATATCTGATTTAATAAATAAACTTGTTATAAAATTTTAAAATATAATAATCCTTTGAACAAATTATGAATCAACTAATCAATTCATATTTAAACCAAAAATTACAAGTGAAGATACCCATTTCCCAATACTATCATTGAAATAAAATGAAATGATACCAACTTGGCCACAAGTTTACATGACAAGTTATATCAACAAACTTCGTTAATTTCCTAATGAGTTCAAGTAATATCAACCTAAGTTATAATTGTCAAGTTACATCAACTAAAAGAAGAAAAAAATTAGTGTCGACACAAGCTATCACATGTTTACATAATAAAAGTTCAACAAAAGGCCAATGAAGCTAACATCATTTTGAAACATAAGTATAAAATACCAACCCTAAAACTCTTTCCATTTCCATCAAAATTGAACTTCAGATCTTATCCTGAAGACCATCTAGACATCAAATCTAACAAATAAAGAAGTGAAATATGTAAGCACATGAGAATAAAGAGTTGAAACAAACCCATCAAACTAACTCAAACATAACAAAACCTTGAGCAATGACTAATCAAAAGCACAGCCATATTCTAAAATAAATACCAAACTATTTTTATAGCTTTCAAATTCAAGAAAATCAATAAATATAGAAGGAAAACATATATTCTACACATGGTCATGAACACATTGTCAAGAAAACAAATTATGGAAGCTCCTTCCAAAAGCGTATAGAAATAAGTACCGTCAAAGTAACTCAAATAAACAAAAAATTTAAGCAATGACTTCTTAAATCATACTAAAGGAACTAATCAAAGTGAGTACCCTAAATACAATTTGGGAGGGGGAAGGGGGGAGGGGGTCAAAAACACAACCTGCTCTAAAACAAACACCAAGTCATTCATATACCATACCATGGACACATTATCAAGAAAACAAATGATAGAAGCTCCTTCAAAAAGGGCTAGAAATAAGTACTATCAAAGTAACTCAAACAAAAACTTAAGCAATGACTTCTTACATCATACTAAAACTATCAATCAAAGTAAGTATCTTAAATACAATTTGGGAGGGGGAAGGGGGTCAAAAGCACAACCATGTTCTAAAACAAACACCAAACAATTCCTATACCTTGCCATGGACACATTGTCAAGAAAACAAATTATGGAAGCTCCTTCCGAAAGGGTATGGGAATAAGTATCATCAAAGTAACTCAAACAAACCAAAAATTTAAGCAATGACTTCTTAAATCATACTAAAAGTACCAATTAAAGTGAGTATCCTAAATACAATTTGGGGGAAGGGGGTCAAAAACATAACCATGTTTTAAAACAAACACCAAACCATTCCTATATCTTGTCATGGATACATTGTCAAGAAAACAAATTATAGAAGCTCCTAAACATTGCCAGTTCAACACTTTCAATCATTTATATCAAGAACTTAAACGATAAAAAATCCTTGAGCAATAAACATAGCAAAAACTAATTTATGACTACCATAATTACAGGATAGTCATAGGAAGTCAGTTATACCAAGTTTGCATATACTAATCTAATCCAACACTTCTTATCAAAATAGAATTTCAAGCAAAACACCCACTTGACTTGTAAAAATTACCTGTTTATTGTCGTTAGATTGTTCTGAACTCATTTCTATGTTAGATGTAACTTTTTGACTTGGCAACTTTCTTAAGATTTCTTCAATTGTAGCTTGTTGAGATTCAACTATACTTTGCAAATGTACATTATGTGCATTTGTTTATTTTGCATTTCGGTAACTTGCTTCATTTCTTGGTCTTGGTCCCCAACTCTGTCCTTGTACATGCCCCAACCGCTTACCCAATACCTGTTCACATATTTCCATTTCCAGAAGAGGTTCACCCCTTTCTTGTGACGAAGTAGTTTTAAATACCACCATTTCATCCTACAATGTAATTACGTAATAGTGTGAATATGTTGTAGAATAAGATAAATAGTAATGATAAACACACAAGTTTAATTACATATTTCGTTTTTGCCTCATTCACCTGCACCTTTTTTGCATCACAATGTGTGTATTGTAATAAGTCAATCTCACTTAACTTTGTACCCTTTTCTTTCTACATGATATAACCAAGATTATAAGATTGAGAGCTATTTAATATGATACAAAAAATGAGTGACATACCTTTTTTCGCTTATGGCATAAAAATGTCACAGTCCCACCTCTATCAGTGAATGGAAGAGCAGCTTGAGCCTTGGTATTTGCTTTGAAGATATGCTTAAAGTCTTCTCTTTTCACCTCTTTGTAGACATCTAGCCGATGTTCATAGTCAAGAGGTACTATTGCACGTACCTCTTTTCCAATTTGAGAGTTCAATTTGGACGAGCTCTTACAAACCGGGTTTCTATGGTCAAGTTCAATGTTAATAGCAATGTGACCATTATCTTTGACATATTTCGCAAGTCCAACCCTTTTAGTTGATCCTCACCCTTTTTCTTAGTAGTGGAACCTGCATAAGAAATATCAATATTAATACATTTAATTTATAGGAAACTAGAAGATTTATTCATATAAGTGAATACATACACTGAACACTTGAATTTATCGACCCAACTTCTTGTTCGTTAGTAGCATCTTCATTATTGTTTTTTGTTTGGTTGAAGCTTGAAGTGGACCTACTATGATTTCCTGGTCCAAAACTCCTTATCGACATCCTACAACATGTATTACGACAAAACTGGACCTTAATGTCGGTTTAAAACTGACATTATAGGGATATAATGTCGGTTGAAAACCGACATTAAAGATCATATTATAAAATATCTTTACTATCGGTTGTCTTTAGTGTCGATTTTAAACCGACATTTTCAATGTCATTTATCTCCAATGTCAGTTTTCAACCAACATTGAATACTATTTTTAATGTCAGTTTTTTTGTCAGTAATTGTCCGATATTAAATGTCTATCATCGTTTTGTCATTAAAAAAGTAAAAGAAAATATATATTTATTGCTTTGCTCGATAATATTTCTTTTTTACTTGTACATGCACAAAATAAAATCTTAATTACTTTCACAAATCCCAATAAGTCACAAAAGAAAATTTTGATGATAATTTAATTTCAAAACCAAGATAAAATATATTTTTCATCCAAATCAACTTCATATGGTTTCGTTAGCAAATTCCTACATATCAACAAGTTACATCGATCAATATATACTAAAAGAAATTACATAAAAGTATAGATCAAACTTTTATTTACACAAACTACCAAAGTATAGAAGACTTTGAATCATATATTGAGACAACCAAAAGGTATTAAGTTCCTAGAACTAGAACAAGGTAACTTGCAAGTTATAAGGAGAATGACAGACAAGGGAAAAATGTTACATGATTAATGCATATTTTGTGAAGTTAAGGTGGCTACATACCCCAAAAGTTGGTACTCTCCATGCCTACAAGCAAAAATGAGAATAGGGTAACATTTCCAAATAACAAAATTTGATCATTAACTCAAAAGATTTGGGCATGTAAGAAAAGAAACCAAACAAATAAGCACACCAAGTTGAAATTCACTTACCTATTGTTTTCCTAAATTATGTAAAAAAAAAAAAAAAGTTATCGGGAAAACCTTAAATGTTTAAATTCACTTTAATTCAAGCACTTCCATGCAACTTTGGGAGAGAGGAAGTGAAAAAGAAACAGGGAGATGCATTCAAACTAGTTGTATTTAAATTTATCTTAAATGTTTAAATATTTTAAAACATCTTTAGTCACTACCTTAATTGCAATTATAGCATGGTCAATAAGTTCTTTACCGTCAAGTTCTAAGCGGGAACAAGAATTGCCAAAATTACCCAAAAAGAAATGTATCATTACAGTCCTGAGAATTTGTAGATGTTTTGAATAATTTTCTAAGTGCTCGAAAAAAGATCTTTTAAGTGGAGAAAGAAAAGTATTTCTAAATATTTAAAAAGTCATTCTAAATAAGTCAATTACCTTCTAGGATTCTCCTCCTTTTCATCAAGCAAAACCCAATCAAAACCAGACCAACAATCACGAAAACCACCACTCCACCAACAAGGCTGTCAAGAAATGAACTCTTCTTATTCGTTTCTATGATACATTAGGAAAACACACACCATAAGAAATAAAAAGCTAACAAATCCACCGCCAACAAAAAAAAATTAAAGCAAAAGAAGAAGCCACAACATATATAATACCTAATTCAGAAGCCAAACATTCTAATATACAATTCCTGTTAGGTCCCACAAATCCCCAATAAGTCACAAAAGATAATTAGGTCTCAAAAGATATATGAGAAAAATAGCATAAAATTAAGTAGGAAAGAGAATGTTAACAATGAAAGTTCAAACATCACGTTATATTAATTTATCTGATTAAAAAAAAAAAAAAACTTTATCCTTTTATAAAAAAGCATTATAAGGATACAACAGATAGTATTCAATTTTAACATACAATAGTACAACATAAGACAAACCTTATTTTCACCGTTTGCGCTTCACTCACAATTTAACTTGAAACTATTGCCATTGAGTAAATTTTAACATTATCATAATACAACAGACAAGAAATCAGAACCAAATTTAGCCCCTAATTTCAACTGGGTCTAAGAACAAAATCCTTTCAACAGCATAATAATAACAAAACAATTAAATAAAGCAACCACAACAAGATGGCAACTGCTAATAAAGAAGATGTCTACATATTCATGTACAATTTATAAAACTTGTCTACCTTTAATTCGAGCATTGTCCACAACAAGATGGCAACTGACAATAAAGAAAACGCCACAAAGGCCCACTTCCACAAGTATTTTGAGACTGATTAATTGGGCAAAACATAATAATTAAACACTAAAGTTAGGATTGGCAAAATTCTCCATGGGTCGGATCCCGCAGGACCTTGCCCTAATCGAGAAGAAGAATCCACAGTTTGACCAGGGATGAGGTCAAATCGGGGACCCCTTTAGGGTCCCCAAACCGAGAATGGAGAGGGTATCCCCACTCTGTCCCCATCCCGACCCTATCCCGATTAGGTTTTTAAATATATATATATATATATTTATATTAGGTATTTAACTTTTTACATTTACCTAGTTTTAAATTTAGCTCAACTAAAGTGTCTATGCCAAACAAATAGAATTTTAGGGAAAATTTTTTTTAAAAAAAAGTTCTCATGGAGAAACAAAAGGAAAAACGGGGAATGGGTCCCATTTTCTTGGCGGGGATGAAAGTAAAATCCTCCAACGGGAATGGAGACAGGGAACCCTTCTCCGTCCCATTGCTAACCCTAATTAAAGCAAGCACAAACAAAAGCTGTGGAGTCCATTTATCAGTCCTATCATCGTACTCTCAAATAGATAATATGTTTCTTTTCAACATGTTATGCACAACTTCAAAGGAACCAATTACATCTATCCCATTTGTAATCAACGCATTACCAATCAGAAGGACTATTAACAATAATAAATTCATTTTTCCTTCTATACAGAAATGGCAAATTTTTATGCTTTTCTTGCACCCATTATTCACACTAGTATTGAAATGGTAGATTCAGACACACATTCAGTAATAATATTTTCAGTAAAACAGTTTAAAAAAATAAAATAATAAAATAAAAATAAAAACTTATGGCTAAAAGTTAATATTTTGCAACACTGGCTAGAAATGGAATTAAAGCTTCAATATCATTACATATTATTCACAAAATAACAATAACATATACGCAAATAAAGGTAGGGAAGTATAACACATTGTACCTGACTATGCAAAGAAACCATACGTATTATACTAAAAAGTTATATTTGAATTATTACTATAGTTGAAAAAACAAACCAAATCAAACCATTGCACGTTTTTTTATATGTTTAGTTATGAAAAATACCTATGCCTTGCCAATAACCTCCGCTAGTTTTCTTGGACGATAATTTCCTTCGACATAGTTGCAATCTGAAAGGAGAAGAAAAAGGTAACCTCATGCCTTTGTTACTTGAGCAGTTTAAGCCATTTGGACTTTTGTTGTGTAGTCCTGTCTACTTCATTTAAGGTAACTTTGTGTCTTTGTTACTCTGTGTTGATTGAAACTTATCGGTAATTGAATAATTTCAAGAAGCTGATATAAGAAAAAGAACTTCCAACACATCAACATTTTAATTTGACCTTTCTTGTTTTCGAACATTCTCGGCATGAATGCTCTTTTGAAGTTGTATTATGGGAATTGTGTTAATATGTTTATGATATGCATTCTTTAGGTTGGATATTTCTTTCTTCTAAACGTTTATTTATATAATACAAAATCTACATGTTCTAAGCTCTCTTTAGTAAGTTAATAACAAACATTAAAAGAAAAAATTAGATAAATAAACTAGACCTGCGGCAAAAGCCATGATAACACTTAAGGAGAAAAGAGAAGAGAAGGGAATTGTTTTGGTAGAGGAGAAACAAGAAGCAAAGAAGCTAGCATTCTGAAATTATCATCTCATTCATCACTAAAAAAATACACAGCATAAGTCATATAACCATAAAAAACTAAATACTTTAAGAATCTGAGTTTGAACTAACAAATAGAATTTAAAAATCAAGTCCAACACATCCATGTGAGATGTTTGTGCTAACCCACGATCCACTAGTTAGCAAACCAGTTGGAGAAGGCTGGCCATTTGAAGAATTTCAAGGGTGAACCCGTGAAACTAATTCCATATCGATATATAAGTAAAAGAATAAATGAATAAAGTAGCAATGACAATGAAGATTGAAGTGTTTATGCATGAGTCTCCTTTTTTTCTCATTCTAATTGAAACAATCCAAACAAAAACACCTTCTTCTTAAAGATACATAGATAGAGAAATTAAGAGAAGAATATAACTAATCAGATAAGGCATCAGAGAGTTGGAGGATACTATGGAAGCTTGTAGCTTGCAAGTGAGTTGCAGAGAAGTTTTGCTACACTGACGAAGAAAAAATGTCAGTGAGTATAACATTATGCCAATTGGGAAGTACCTAGAGAGAATCAACGGCGAATCTGCCACAGATACCCAGCTCCACTACGGCTCACTACGTCCCTCACCGCAAATATCCGTCGTAGATGCCCCTCTTGAATGTAAATCTTAATGCAAATCACAATTCCTAGCTCCACTACCGCTCTCCACTGCTTTCATGAGATAAGAAATAGAGAAATTAAGAGAGAAAGAGGGACGATGTAGAAAGGGAGAGACGATGGAGAAAGGGGAAGAGGAAGAAAAAGGGGAGGGAGGAAGAGAAAGAGATGGAAGGGGTTATGGTTTCTTGATTTTAATCACATATTTTTATTTTATTTAAGAATTTAGGACGGATCTTTAATGTCGGTTTTAGATCGACATTGTAGCCTCATCTTTAATGTTGATTTAAAACTAACATTAAAAATTCATTTTTTTTAAGAAACCGACATTATACATCCGTATTTAATTTTTTAATCGATATCAAAGGCAAAATTTCTTGTAGTGATAAAAATAAAAGAAAAAAATAATCTAAAAATTCAAATGCATACATATATATAACTTTAAGTAGTTGTATATGACCTTACATACAGTTTTAGAAGTCACTATCACAATCTTCACCACATAACGATATGTTTGAATGTGTATGCATTGACTCATCGCTAGAATGATCGAAATCAAACTCTTCTTCCAACCAATGCATCATCAGTTGATGCTTCTATTGGGTTTTATGTCCTAAAACTCATAGATAGTGAATGTAATTAAATGACCATCATTTAATAAATAGTTATTAATATTTTTCTCAATAAGTGTTATTGATGTTTTATTTAATTGTATCTTATTAACCTTAAAATCCAATAAACTAACATCCTAGGCTGTCTTATGAGTCTTGAATTATAGCAGAGACATAGAGGGATCAATTTTCAAGAAACAACCTAAAGGGTCTATGTATAGGGGTAAGGTTGAGTACCTTATCCTAGTAACACTATGGATACAACCCACTTTGTACTTGATACAAACGCAGTGATCCAACGCATTCATGTAGGAGACACGCGAGTGAGAGTATCCTGGGCAATGAGTTTACACAAAACCGGACCGCAAAATAGTAACCACTAGATGTAACTTCGTTGACTAGTTAGGTTTCTATTTCAATAAGATGGCCTAAGAAACCTAGTCTTACTTCTGAGTATATTATGAACTCCTGTTCATGAAGAATTATCCTTTGATTTGTATGGGTGAGAGTGACCAGTTTGCCGACTCAATATACCTACCATTTTGGGGATAAGACCGAGTGCGTAGCTGGGAACATAATCATACAAGATGCATTTCACTCCTTCCCGACTTTAGGGTAAGTAGATGAGTGTTCCCTTAAGTGATGTCTCCGGGATTTGAATAAAGAGCTCTACCCTCTCACTAGCCCAAGAGGGTTTCTGTTTAATGGTTGCACCATAAACAGGTTGTTCATTAGAGGAGCACTGGCACTTAAGGATGTAGAGGTAACCTAGGGGTAAAACAACAATTTGACCTAACTGGTGTTACGAACAATCGTGAAGGACTAACTTGTTGTTATTGGTGTATATTCGTGGACATAGAAACATATATGTAGTGAGAAGAGTGCAATTGTGGATCTTTAGTGAAGTGTACACAGTTAACGAATATTGATTAATATGGTTAATAAGTTCAGCCAATTAATCTCACATCATTGGAGCTTCTGATCTGCAAGTCTATTAAGTTCCATTTCTAGCTTATATAGGGTATTGAGGTAATTTGTAATTAAATTGATTTGAAATGTTCAAATTCAGAATTTGGATTTTTTAATGTATGTTAATACATTTTAATATAAAGTTTAATTTTAGACTTTATATTAATTTTAGATGTGATTCAAAATTGATAAATGATAGAACGAAATATTTGAAAGAAGCTCAGATATTAATTTAATATGAACAAGACTCATATTGAAAACTATAGGTTAAAATTAATGCACATTAAATGTGCATTAAAATTATAGGTTATGTGAGAGGTAACCATTTACATATGATTTAAATGGTTATGGATTTTTATTGATTTAGTTAAATTAAATAAATAGTTTTATTTAATTTTAATTAAATAAAAATGTAACTCCCCAAGTAGGGGAGTTACTAGAGACATAGGATGAATCCCACATCTTCTCACTTCTCTCATTCTCTCGGTATAAAAAATAAAAAATAAAAAGAGCAATTTTTTTATCTCTCTATTTTTTTATTTTTTTATTTTTTTTATTTTTTGGTAGAAGCAAAAATTCTGTGTTTTTCCCAAAATCCTCCCGATTGCTAAAGAGAATTTCACAATTCTCAAATCCACAAAATTCCCAAAAGGTTTGCAAGGTAGGATTTCTTCTCTTTATAGGTTTTGTTTCTAGAATTGCATACTTAATCTATTTTGATCGATAGTTTTATTCCAAAAAAAGAAAAATTGTTTTGATTTTAAATGGTATTTTGAAATACGTTTTGAGTTCGGTATGTTATGTGCCTTAGGGTTTCATCCCTATAATTAGTATCAGAGTCAAATCATATTATCGATGTGGCCATTTAATTTTTTTTTCAATTTGGCCATTTAACTTTTTTTTCATTGGTTTGGGGATTTACTGCATTATAAATGTTATGATTTACAATTAATGTTTTCTGATATTTGGTCTTGGATTTTACAATTTTGATAGGATCAATATAAAGACCATGTGTTTTTTGGACATTATTATTGTAAATAGTTAATTTAGAATTAGGGTTCATGTCAATTAAGATCGAGACCATTTTGTCAAAAAACCGTAATTCTGCCGACTTGGCTTGGCTTGGCTTGGTTCGGAGGTCTTTAGAGAATTAGGGTTAGTAACGCAGGTCTAGTTCGAATGCGGTTCAATTGGTGGTCCGGTTGGGTTGGGTTGACTTAGTTCACAAGTTGGTGATCCGGTTCAGGTTGATTCAAGTTAGTCGGATCTGGTTCTAGAGTGAAAGAAATTTTAGGATAAAATTAGCTAAATTAGTGTAATTTATTGCTTTATTTTATCCTAGAGTCCAAAAATTTTAGTTCATTTGCAATTTAAATGCTTCGTGATATCATTTAAATAACCCACCTTAGGTTCATTTTTTGTTTATTATAAGTGTTATAATGTATGATAAAATTCATGATTTATAATTTCAAGATTTATTTAATGTATGTGATATGTTAAATATATGAAATTGGAGAAGCATGTTGGATGACATTAATTAGAAAATATAATTAGTTATATTAATTAATGTATATGAATATGCTTGGTTGATTTCAAAATATTATATTTAATTGGAAATCAATATGCATTAAGCATGACACATGAAATGCATGTAATATAGTTTAATTTTTTAATTACAATATGATTGTTAATTAATTAAAACCATAGTGAGCATGTTAATAGGACTAATCATTAAAATTTGTAATAGTTAAAAATATTAGGGATTTTTACATAAGAAGCCTATATTTGGTTATTTTCATAAATGTCTTTAAATTTGATTTTTTTTTTTTCAAAAAAGTCTTTTAGTGTTATTTTTTTGACAGTTTTACCTTTTTTTATATTTATTTATGTTCGTTATATATATATATATATATTTTCGAAGCTACTTTAATGATGGAGATAGAAAATACATTTATTATAAAGAGAAAAAATGCATTGAATATAGTTTTTCTCATTTATCAATTGGAGAGAGAATGCATTTATTTTAATTTTTTCTATTTTCCAATTTGGAAAAAATGTATTTAATGAACTTTTATTTTCTATTTACGTTGGTTTTTACATATCAATTTATTGGTTTTTTTTACGGATTAATGGTTATTTTAAATATACCTTAGAACATTTTGACAGACTCATGCTAATTTTAAATATACCTTAGAACATTTTGTTAGGTATTTGAAAATATTCTAACCAACATATGAAATATACTACCATTTATAAATTAGAGATTGACTCAATGCTTGACATAAATCACGGTATAAACCAATATATGAAATATATCAGAATATATAAATCTTCATAAATTTCATTTATACTATAGTATATATATCATAATATAATAAGTCTAAATAAAAAAACATTAGTTTATATCAAATAAACAAATACATATACCACAGTATATATCAAATTTCCTACGAAAGCTATATATATATATATATATATATATATATATATATATATATATATATCACAGTATATATAAAAAAATAGGAAAAAATAGAGTCCATCTTCATATGGGAGTTTATAATACATAACCCTCCATCTTCATCTCTTCTTCTTTAGCCATGGCCATCACGGATCTCTCTCTTTATCGTCGTCGGATGGATTTTCTTGCCCCCTCGTGCTATCAATTGAATTTGCTCAACCCGTCATCGTCGATTTGACCTACGTCGTTCGCGTCAATGATTTGTCCCAAGGCGTTTGTGTCATCAGCCATCAATTCGCCCCATGCCGTCGTTATCGCTTATAACTCACACCACCGGAAGGAGAAAAGATGGAGGGGGAAGGAGAAATGAGGGGGAGAGGGAGAAATGAGTATGAATTATGGGGGAGAAAATATATGAAATATATTATTGGAAGAGAATATATGCATGGGGAGAGAGAAATATACATGAGAAAGAGAGTATGCATGGGGAGAGAGAAATAAATAAATAAATAAATATATATATATATATATTTAGTTATTTTATTTATTTATTTATTTTATAAAGTAGGTGAGAGTCAAATTGTAAATAGTCAATGATATTAGTGAAAATTGGGAGGCCAATTTTTCTGTAAAAAAAATGAAATGTTCAAGAATATGTGCCTATTATTTAGGCCTTTTATATAGAAATCCCTAAAAATTAATTATTAGCAACCATTAACCTATAACAAAGAGTTGCATGCAAATATAGGATCTTAGGAAAAATATATTATTAATTTTAAATTGTTCAAAATTAATTAGACCTAAGATCACATTTCTAATTAGATTAGAACAATTACTTAGTCTCCTTTAAAATAGTTTTAAAATCGACTAAGTAAGATAAATAGGATTAAGATTATAAGAGAACTCCACCAATACAGTTATGTCTAGACTAGAGGTATTTAAGTTGATGGTTTACATAAAACCTTCGGAACTGGATTGGAACCTGAGTTGAATTAACCAAGGTCCTATTAGTATGAAATATCACTAGGTAAATTAAATGGTTTAATACACCTAGAAATTTAGTATAAAGACCTTATTATATGATATAATATGCATAGACTTAGATAGATTCATTAGCCAGAATTTAGCTAAGTATAACAAAATCCTAAAATAATTAGAACATTTTGGTGGGAGAAAAATGGTATATATGATATATCATTTTTAAGCTCTCACGTCCCTAAGAGTTCACACCGTGAGATCCATGCTCGACTTCGTGTCTCCCTAGACGCAATGAAGTGTTTGCATGGGTCAATATTAAGGTGAATAAGGGAAATGTTCATAGTAAGTGGGAGAATGACACATGTCAACATATCCTACGGTTTCCTTCATTAGATTGCATCGAGAGATTCTTATTATCCGTCTACGTGTCGTCCTAGAGTGACCATCCCTTCGGAGGGTCTGATCATAGGTTTCAGAACAATGCAAACTCCATAAATGGATAGAATTTCTTATGTTATTTTTCAACAATTGTATTTCCTAACGATATCCTGTTAAAGCATACCTCTGAAATTCAAAAATTAAAAGGTCACACTTATAGGATGAATTAGGTGAGTTAATGAATCCTTGACCACACTAACGGTATCTAACAGCTAAGAATAAGAGTTATTCTAGAATTAGTAATTATCTAAGATAGTCTCAATTCAGATGAGAGATAGTTGATCACCCTTTGGTGGCTGTTGTCCTAAAACTTTAAAGTATTATTGCAAAAATCAAATCAATAGTTTATTTAGGATTCTATGATTGTTTATTTTTTTATTGAACTGATTGGATATTTTCTGTGATAGGTTAAAGCAAATATAGCTAAAACGGTCATTTGTTTGTTTGTTTTCCAGCATGTCTTCCTCAATTATTACCCTACTTAAAAATGAAAAACTAACCAGAGAGAATTACGCAATGTGGAAATCTAACTTGAATACAATTCTAGTTATAGATGATTTAGGTCCCTGCCTGTAATACACCCCTAAATGTTAGGGATGCATATAATCGCTAGACAAAGGCCAATGAAAAGGCCCGAGTCTACATCTTGGCGAGTCTGTCTGACGTACTCAACAAGAAACATGAGGCCACATTCACTGCTCATGAGATCATAGAGTCCCTCCAGGGTATGTTTGGGCAACCGTCCATTCAGATACGACACAAAGCCCTCAAATACGTTTATAATTCACATATGAAGGAAGGCCAATCAGTTAGATAACATGTTCTCGACTTGATGGTCTAGTTTTGATTTGAAGAAATTTGGCCGGAGAAGTAAGGAAAACGAAGAAAAACAGTGGCGGTAGAGTTATTGCGAAAACAGAGGATGCTCGGGTTTTTAGCAAATTCGTGGAGTTAGAGACTAATTCGAAACTCTAAATTTAAAGGTAAGTTACTTATAAGGTCCTTCTAGAGTTATATGGTCTTTTATTTGATAGTTATTGGCTGGAATTTCTAATTTTAAGTTCTGAAAATTCTGCTTTTCCTCACTGGAAAAACAGGGGTACCGTAGAAAGATTGGTCAATTCCGAGAGTTCTAGGCCAATCCGGACGTCCAAACTTTGAGGTAAGTTAATTACGAGGATGTGTAAAAGTTTTTTATAGGCTAATTAAGCTTTAAATGGCCGAAAAATGATGAATTTAAGTATGAAACGCTCACCGGAAAAATAGAGGTCAAATCTGGAAATTTTTGGGCTGGAGGTTGAAGAAAGAGTTGACTTTCCTATTGACTTCTGTCTTTCATCTATTGTCCGTCATTAAAAGCTGAAAAATCAATTTTAGGTTAATTAAGGTGTTCTCAAGCATAATTAGGGATCCAATTGGTATTTTTATGATGCCTTAAACCTTGAATTTGATGAAATTAGGATCTTAAGTCAACTATGAAGTTAATTAAGGGGTTAATTTGAAGTAAACCCTAATTAGGGTAAATGAGAAAAGTTGAGGAAAATTGGAATAGAATTAGTTCTTATTGAAGATTAATTTTAAGGTCTAGAGCTAATTTTAGAGCAATTGAATGACCAAATTACAAAGCAAACTCTATCTTAGATCAAATTAGGGATTTGGAAAAAGTTTAAGTGAAATTGGTTATACTTGAAGATTAATTTTCAAATAATTGGATTATGGTCATGTGGAGGATAACTAGAGGATTATCAACATAATTTCAGGATGAACGGGAGATGGAGAAACCGAAATTATGAGGAGCCGATTAACAGTGAGTGGTTTACTTTCGAATGTTTTGATATAGAAACTAATTATATATTATAGTATGTTATGATTTATGAAATGTGATGCCATGATCTGTTTTATTTGACTGATATTTCAAAAATGTTTAAATCATGATTTCTAAACTCTCAATAGTTTTATACGATCTTGATTTATCAAAATGTAGTTTGCAACCAGAGTTTACACAATTGTGACTTGTATTGTTTTATATGAAAATCTCTTGATGTTGAATTTAAAAATGTTGAATGTTTGTGAAAGTGGTTTCAAACTACTAATTCTTGTACCCGAGAGATGGTTATTTTTCCGTGCTACTTGAATGTGTTTTAGTAGCATCGCTCAGGCGATCAAGGGGCTACCGAGGTCAAATGTGGCCAGAGTATACCGAAAAGTCCAGAGGAACCAGCGCCTGTAGTACCACCCAGGCTATCAGGGGGCTACCACCAGGGTCAGATGTGGCCAGAGTATATCGGGGAGTCCAGAGTAACCTGGGCCTGTGGTGTGTATTTATGCTTAGCCTTGAGGCAGCTCTGCATGCACGTGTGACCTTGTGATTTAGTTTACACCACAGGGGGCATTCTTTGTCCAGAGTAACCCGCCGTTGTAAACGAGTATTTGGGTACAGAGTTGGTATGATTTTCTGATAACGACTGAATACTTTATAATGTGTTTATGAGAGTTGATCATGCCACTTTTTTTACTAGCATGTGTTTGAGATGCTGTTGAATCTTTTATACTTTGTTCAATGGTTTACTGAATGATTTGATAAACTTTATTGATGATTTAGAAAGTGATAGCTTATGTTTATATTAAACTACCACTCATTGGGCTTTAGCTCATGCTTTCCATGTTTTATGTTTTACCCACCCCAGGTAGTGACAAGTTCCTGGTGCTTGCTAAGCCGTCAAACGTCACTAGTGTTGTTAAACATCTGTTGTATTGTTTGTGCATGTATTTGAGAGTATTTCAGAATAGATAGAACTTGTGAGTTACATGTCATGGGAGGTTTTATTCAAAATAATCCTTACTGTTGGTCTGTAAATCTCTTTAAAGATTGTGATTTAAACTGAATCAAATTCCTAAACTCTCTCAACGAATATAGATTATTTTTGGAAATGGGTTTTGGAAGTTGGTTTGATCTTAAATACAGGATATGTCAAGAGTTGGTACGTTAGATGTCATAGAGAGAAGTGATGTTTAATGTCTTCACGCTTCGTTCTAGATTAGAAGGAAAATCTGGAACAGGGTGTGACAAGTTTAACGTGGCTGAAATGAACGGGGTTGTCATTGACGAGCAAAGTCAAGTGTCTTTTATTTTGGAATCTCTCCCGAAGAGCTTTCTTCAATTATGCAGCAATGTGATTATGAATAAAATCCAGTACACCATAACGACTCTCCTGAATGAGTTGCAGACCTACCAGTCTCTTATGAAAGGTAAGGGGCCGGTAGAAGGAGAGGCAAATGTTGCTCATTTCAGAAAGTTCCATAAGAGTTCATCCTCAAGAACTAAGCCTGTACCCACATCTTCTGGTTTTAAAAAGGTCTAGAAAAAGAAAGGAGGGAAAGGGGAAGGCTCCCTCTACTTGAAAGAGTAAGGGAAAGGTCAAGATGACCTACAAGGGCAAGTGTTTCCACTGTAATGTGGAAGGTCACTAGAACTGAAACTGCCTAAAGTACCTTGCTGAGAAGGAGAAGGAAAAAAAAGGTAAATCTAATTTACTTGTTTTAGAAATATGTTTAGTAGAAAATGACCATAATGCCTGGATATTTGATTCAGGAGCCTCTGATCATGTTTGTTCTTTTTTACAAGGAACTAGTTTCTTCCAACAGCTTGCTGAGGGTTAAATGACGCTCAAGGCTGGAACTGGAGATGCCATTTCAGCTCATGCAATGGGAGATGCTAGGTTTTTTGTTGGAAATAGATTTTTAATTTTAGAAAATCTATAGTTCTTAAAACAAAAAGAAACTTAGTATCTATTTCCTGTTTAATTGAACAGTTGTATTCCATAATTTTTTCATATAATGAAGCGTCCATTTCGAAAAATGGTGTACATATTTGTTCAGCAAAACTAGAAAACAACTTGTATGTGTTAAGACCGATCGAAACAAATGCACTTTTAAATCATGAGATGTTTAAAACTGCTAATACTCAAACTAAAAGGCAAATAATTTCTCCAAGTAACAATAATACTTATCTTTGGAACTTAAGATTAGGTCATACTAATCTTGATAGGATCGGGAGATTGGTAAAGAATGGACTTCTAAGTGAGTTAGAAAATGATTCATTACCTCTATGTGAATCTTGTCTTGAGGGTAAGATGACTAAAAGGCTCTTGGGTTTTATGTCCTAAAACTCGAGATATGTAAACAATGGAACTTATTTTGAAAATTCAATAAAGGTGTTATTGAATAGATCTATTGCTTAAATATAAATCCAATAAACTTAAAAGTCCCTTCACTGTTGAATGAGTACTTGAACTTTATGCGGAGACATAAAGGTGGATCAAGTTCGAGTAAATAGTCAAAATGATCTATAGTATATAAATAAGGTTGGGTACCCTATTCTGGTAACACTATTGGATATTGTAACGACTAGAGTTCAGGAGGGGTACATGAATGAACCGATATCACATCTGAATGAGAAGGATCCTGAGGACATGAAAGTATGGTTAAGAAAGGCTTAAAAGAATTGAATGTTACTACATATACCAACAAAGTGCACCTTCCTTTTCGATGGCTCAATCATAAGAACTCCAAAGTTAAGCGTGCTTAGCTTAGAGCAATCTTATGTTGGGTGAGGACCTATGTTGGTTTATGGGGACAACTTTCACTTCTATCGCCATCCGTCCGGTCGGTCAGGCGTGGCAAGGCGAGGCGTGCATGTGTTTGGTGATTATTTTTAATAAAAAATATTATTTTATTTTATTTATTTATTAACCGAAGAAAATGAGGAAACGATCTATTCGTCTGCCCATCCTATACCGTCCGCACACGTTCTGTGGCGGAGCACCCTTCTCACTCCCTACAGTTCGACGTTGATGGCTTATAAAAGGCGAGGCCTTCAGCAGTTTGTACACGGAATTCGTTTCTTCATTTCCCACCTCATTTTTCCTCTCCTCCTCCATCTCAGTGTTCCGAGTAGTGAATTTAGAAAAGGTGTATGTTCCGGTCGGGTTTCATTTGGTTGTTTTATCCTGGGGACGATGTGGCACTTTTCAGACCTGCTTACACACTTGAGTAGAACCGAGAAATGTCTTAAAGAGAGCAAGCTCCGCAACTCAGCCTATAACGAGTTTCTGTTTTGCAGGTTTTATCCTTTGCTTGACCGCCATGCCTTGACGATTTACTGTTCATCGTTCTGAGGGTTCTGCCGTTTTCAACATCATATTTATATAAATGACATTCTACGACATCTAATTTATTCCAACTGATATTCATACGGTTTGAATAAGGATATCTTGTACTTCCTTCTTCGTCTAAATAATTCTTCGTGACTTCAATAAAATTATCAACGTCGTTAGAATATTGACTAGACATTTGATCTCTTAAATTTGTCCAACTAAAAGTACTAGATGTTCTAATACCACATTAAACTACTAATAACATTCCATTTTAAATTGATAAGTTGGGATATATAATAATTTTTCTAATCAAAGCTAAAACCACTTGATATAAATCATTAAAACCACCCAATACTTAAAGAATACTAAAGTAGAATGGTGAATACCTTCATATTGCACACACTTCCCTTGATTATAATAACTCCTAATGTTTTTTCTTTTGGAGCCAAATACCAAGTAGTTCGTTACATCTTAATATTATAATGCAATTGAAATCTTACTAAAAAAACCTAATGATTCTAAAGGAAAATAAGAGTTACACTTGACTGGATATATACTAATCGATTAATAACTCCTATTGCTTAAATTTGACTTAACTCCACTTTTAGGATTTTGTACAAAGATTCTTAATACTTCATCATCTTTCTTCTACATTCAAAAAGCACTTATCAACGAATAAAGAAACTAAAGGCATTAATCTAAGAAAGTAAACTCATGTTCTTGAATTTAGAAGAAAAATTGTTAAGTTCCTAATTTATGTTGTTTAGAAATTGATGGAACATTGATTGGCTATAGATACTAACAAAATATATATTAATCTATTAATAACTCTTAATGCTTAAACTTAACTTTACCATTTTTTCTATTTTCTATGGAAGAATAAGGAAGGATTGAAAAGTAACCCTAAGTTTTAAAACTTAACTCCAGTTTTAGGGATTATGTACAAAGATTCTCAATTCTTCATCATCTTTCTTCTACAAACAAGAAACATTTATCAACAAATAAAGGACCTAAAAAGTTTTAATCCAAGAAAGTAAACTTATATGTTCTTGAATTTAGAAGTTAACTTGTTAAGTTCCTAATTTACGTTGTTTAGAAATTGATGAAAAATTGATTGGCTATAGATATTAACAAAATATATACTAATCGATTAATAACTCCTAATGCTTAAACTTAACTATATTAATTTTTCTATTTTCCATGGAAGAATAAGAAATGATTGAAAAATATCCCTAAATGCTTAAACTCAACTCCAATTTTTTGAGGAATTTGGTACAAAGATTCTCAATTCTTCATTACCTTTCTTCTACGTACAAGAAGCATTTATCAACAAAATAAAGAAACTAAAAGGCATTAATCTAAGAAAGTAAATTCATATGTTCTTGAATTTAGAAGTTAACTTATTTAGTACCTAATTTACATTGTTTAGAAATTGACGAAAAATCAATTGGCTATAGATACTAACAAGATATATATTAATTTATAGAAATTTCACACAAAAAATCACCTGAAAATGAGTGGGTTCTCTGAAAATAAGTGATTTTTCGAAAGTGGAAATCATCGAAAAGATGTGTAAGTTTGGAAATTGGGTTAAATGTGTACTAATGGATAGAATTTCACACAAAAATACCTGAAAATGAATGGGTTCTAGGTAAACAAGGTTCTGTTCACGTTTTCTGTTCTTGCATTCCGTCCAAATTGAGTGCAGCAACTCGTCCAAACAGGTGTAGCAGTAGTCGTCATCTGCTCGTGTCAAAGAGGGTCACTGTCGTCCGTTCGTTCAGGTTCAGCAGGTATTGTTGTCACCATCGGTGTAGCAGTCATTATTCAGGTGTAATAGCAGTCGGCCGTTCGCACGCAACAGTCACGTTCCTCCGTTCACATTCGCATTCCTCCATTCGCATTCCTCCATTCGCATGTGACATTCAGATTCAGCAGTCGTCCGATAGTGAGGTTGAGTGAAAGTGTGAGGGAATGGAGAGTTAAAAAGGGAGGGAAAGGGTGAGTGGGTCGAAAATGGTAGAAGTGAAAATGGAAGAGGGGAAATAATTGGGGGAAGAAAGAGGGAGGGAAAAAACCTATAACTTTTAATTTTTTTTTCATAAAATTATATATATTTAATGATACATTTCTATGATGCTAAAAGTATTCAATATTTAGTGGCATGGATAGCTACGTTGCTAATTCTTTTAGTGACATTGATTAAAGATGTATTGTTAATAATAAACTTTTTATGACATTTTTACAAGGCATTGCTATAAATAGGCTTTTCTATATTCATATAGAAAAAGTAGAAGAAAAATTATTTCAAATGGTAAAACTGTTGAAAATATTTACAAGATATAGCAAAATTTTAAAACTATCAATGATAGATGTTGATAGACACTGATAGATTTCTATCCGTGTCTATTAACATCTATAATTGATAATTCTAAAATTTTACTATATTTTGTAAATATTTTAGTTCATTTTTCTATATTTAAAAATAACCCAAAATAGAATTTCAAACAATTTGAGAAATAATAATAAGAAAAAAAACAGAAATAAGAAAAGACAAATATGGAAAAATTAGGAGAACCTCAATATTCATTTTCCGAGAAAGTTCAAAATAATCTGATGAAAAATTAACTTTTTATTCAAATTTTTGTAGTCGATCTCGACCAAAATGCACCGAAAAAAAATTATTTGAAGGAATTTTTAAAAAATTCTAGTTTTGAAAGATGAAACTTTTTTGGATGCTTATTTCGACCATTCCCCAATCTAGAGGTTCGGTCAACAACAATAAGGGACTATTTAGGGCACTAAGATGATATATGATATCTGGAGATCTGATGTATGCGGAGTTATGATGTCTGTGTTTGAGGTGCAGAGTTGTGTTGTCTGAGTTCATATGTCTGTGTTTGAGTGTGTAGAGTTATTATGTTTGAGTTCATATGTCTTTGTTTGGGTGTGCAGAGTTCACATATCAGTTTGGTCCAGTTTTTTTATACTATAAAATAATTTGTCTGTATGAACACTATTTTTTTAATCTCATAGTTCAATTATTGTATCAATTTAGTTTTTTGTATTCAATTATTGTCTTTTAAATAATTATTTATTATTGTTGTTTTAAAAAAAAGTCAAAATTTAAGATTAATCGTAAATAGTCAACAAAATACCAACATTTAAAAATACGAAATTTAATTCTAAGCCAAGGATGAACAAACCTTTTTTCACTTTTAATACTAAATATAAATATAACTTTCGATCATAACTTGAATTTTAAAAAAATTCTTCATAAGACCCATAAAAAATAAAAATAAAATTAAACGAGTGAAAGTAGTATTTATAAATTTAGTTTTTAAAAATTATCAAGAACTAAAGGGTTATGAATGGTCAATTAAATATTTTAATGAGGCATTTAGAAAAAAAAAATGTTTTGCTTTTGTTTGATTTTAGGGATTTTGTTGAGGCTTTTCTCATATATATTCACAGATGAGTTTTCTATTGAGGTTTTATAATGTGTTTTTGAATAGTAGATTTTGAATATTGATGTTGTATATGAAGAGATTTTTTTTATTTTTGAGAAATCGTGTACAAAGATTTAATCCAAAATATTGTGATTTTTTTAATGGGCATTATACAAATAAATAATAATATACTAAGCAAATAAAAATGGAAACTTGAATGACATAATTTATAGATAATAAATTATTAATATACTCTATCACATGACACTGGAGGAAAAAACGATGTATGTAAGTTGAAGGTAAAAAATGGGTGCATAGAACTAGATTGAAATACCATGGTTTCTTAATAAAATGGATATAGTGGAAAAAAATTACATTTGAAGTATAATGAAATAAACTCAATAAAAGAATAAAGAAATAAAAACATAATGGGTCATAGGAATGGAGGAGAGAGTGAGGATCGAGTATGAAAAGGGAGGAGACATATGAAGTGATGGTAGAGAAACTGGGAAAATTGTTAGATGATATGAACTACCTAAACAAGAATTCTTGAACAACGAGAATTACTGTGCACATGTTGAAAAAAGTGAAAAAGGATATGATATATCAGTAGGTCAAACCGTGATATAAAAATGATATGATGTCCCGACATAATATATTTGACCCACAAATAGGCCCTAAATAATTAAATTGTGGTCGTTATCCACATTAATATTTACTTCCAACCTCTAACCACACTTGGTCCACTTCTGCCGAGTTCCGACGAACTTTCATATCTTTCAATTTTCTTCGAATCTATGTGAACTTCACATACCTTTCTGCAGCAATGGCTTCCCGATCTGCTTCCTTCAATTCCCAAACTTCAACTGAAATTCTAACTATTTCCCAAATGATCGAATCGCTATCACAGCTGCACACAAATCTCTCCACTGCCATCCAAAATCGCACCGCCCCACCTCAATCCGCCGCCAATCAGATCGAGGAGGACCATCAAGACCCCAATTTCAAGAAATTGTTGAACAACATCGAGCATTTGAAGGAGGCGTTGGAGACGACAAAGGAGCTCGATAAGCAGCTCAATGAGCCAATACACGGCATAAAAACCAGTCTGGAGGAAGTTATCAAAAGCGTCAAAGCATCTCAAAGAATCGAAGAAACTTTTCTTGATGCGATAAGCAAGGATATGAAGACGTTGAAGTTCCGGATCCCTTCTTACCACAAATTTTCCTTGGCTGGAATCACAGCCCATTTGATTGATAGAGGGAGTGACACGCCAAGGAAGAGTGAATTCAAGTTGCCAAATTTGTATGCCCACGAGGTGTTTGGTGAAAGTCCTGCTTTTATAGAAATTCAGGAAATGTATAATAATGGGTTCAGTGATGATATTTGTAAGAAGTGTTTTTTGTATTTTGCTGTGTTTCCTGAAAATGTTGTGTTAAAGAAGCGGTTTCTTACACATTGGTGGATTGGAGAAGGCTTACTGGACCCTTTAGGTAGTGGGAATCAAACGCCTGAAGTTCATGCTGGTAATATTCTTAAGGAATTTGCGGAGAAGGGTTTGATTGTGCCAGTGAAGGAAGAACAAAAGAAAGTCAAAAAGAGATTTAGAATCCCCCCTTTTGTGCGTTCTGCTGCAATTAAACTGGCCATAGCAAATGAGTTTTTAGATTATGATTTTGGGGACAACCCAACTGGTAAATCTTCTGGATGTGACAGGATTTTTCTAGTCAAAGGGGGAGGCTCTCACCCACCGGAAGCACCGACGAAGGATCGGAATTTGGAAGAAATAATGGAAGCAATCTTCAATGTTAGCCAACCTTTCCCTGATTCTGCATTGGAGTGGTTAGCCAAGAAGGGGGAAGCAGACATGAGAACTACCAAAGTTGTGGAGTGGTTGCTAAAGCTGAGAAACCTCAAAGTTCTTTACTTGGGGAGGTGGCAGAGTGCAATTGATGAGCAGCAAATTGAAGTTGAAAACCTAGAGTTCTTACAAGGTTTGAAGAAAATGAAAAAACTGAGGCTTTTGAGCCTCCAAGGGATTTCTTGGATCAATGAGCTTCCAAATTCCATAACATCACTGAGCCATCTCAGTGTTTTAGACTTGAAATCTTGTTTCAATTTGGAGAAACTTCCTCAAGGCATAGGATCTCTCAAGAGGCTTACACATTTGGATGTCTCTGGTTGCTATATGCTTAATGGGATGCCCAAGAGTATATCTGCACTAACTGAACTGAGAGTCCTGAAGGGTTTTGTTACAGGAAATTCAAGTCTTAATGATCTGAAAGGCTTGAAGAAGCTAAGAAAGTTGAGCATCAACACAAGCCGCCGTGATTTCCCTAACAAAACGGATCTACGTGTTCTCCAAGATCTTGGGGAGCATGGTAGCCTTCGAAATCTCTCAATCGCATGGGGTGCGGAAGAGGTGAAGCAACCATCATTGAGCAAATGGGACATTACACGACAATTATCCAAGAAGATCAGCAAACAAATATCCAAGAAATTGACCAAACAAAGGAATCAGTCTGGTTGTGTGATCTTAGAATTGCCAAAAGAGCTAGAGAAGCTTGAGATGGAATGTCTTCCTGAGGAAAAGCTACCCCTATGGCTAAATCCTTCAAAATTGACAAGCCTCAAGAGACTCTACATTAGAGGAGGGAAACTAGCAGAGCTTGGGAACGAGTCGTGGACTGCCGAGGTTGTTCGTCTGAAATACATGAGAGAACTGAAGATAGACTGGAGAGAACTTCAGAATTTTTTTCCAAATTTGAGTTACTTGCAGAGAGTAAAATGTCCAAGAGTTACTTTCTGTCCCTGTGACGCCAATGGAGTTTGGATGAAGCCATCACAATAGTGATAAAAACAATGGTGGCATTAAGAAACAGCAAACACTAGAAGAGCTGCTTGTGGTATCTTATGGTTCAGCTTGTATCTTGGTTTCTGCTTGTGATACATTATTAGTTGGTACTTAATAAATTTCCATATTCATTATGAAACTAAACTTATTGATTGGCCAAAGGGACATTTACTTATTAGTAATTGACATGTACTCTCTTTTGAAGTTAAAAGTGTGACCCTCTATCCCGGTATTGTTGTAGTTAAAGAAAGAAAAGAACCTATTTTGATTGTTTAATTTGAAAATTCGATTTAAAATTTTTGATTTTATGTTAAATTGCAAGTCTATTCATTAATTTTGATTTTTTTTTTTTTTTTAACTTTAAAAAATGCGTGATGAGTTTTTCAACTTTTAGATTTATGTTATTTATATTTTGAACTTTAAAAAATGTCTAACATGTCCTTAATCTTTTGATTTTGAATTTTAATTTTTATTAAGATATTTTTTTAAAATCCATGAACCTACTAAAAACTAAATTGAAAGTAAGTTAGGAGTTTTATTAGACATAAAATTTCAATTTTATATCTAATATATTAGTTAATTTTTAAAATTTTTGAATATATCAGAAATCAATTATATAGGCTTGGTAGGATTTCATTGATAGATCGATCATATGAGCCACAATCGCAAACGTATTTGGATTGCTTTTGATCATGTTTATTTAGAATTATGAATTTACCACATTTACTGCTACTTTCACCATTATCGCTAGACATAATCTGTCATATTTATTGTTACTTTTGTCATTACTATTACCACTAGACTCAAGCAGTAATGATAATGGTAATGATAACAGTAACAATAAATATTACATATTCATAATTTTAATATAGTAATAGTAATAATATTTATAACAGTAATGATAACGGTTTGTGAGTTTCACATCAATTTCAAACGCAATCATATTGAGCACTCTCAATTCCTCGATCAGATTACGTTATTTGATTACAAAATTTGAAATGGATCCCACATTTCATTACGATTATGGAATATAGGTAAACAAAAAAAAACGTAATCTGACGGTAAATTACAAATAACATAGAAAAATTGAATAAAAATTGAGAAACAAACACGTAAACAATTAGGTTGAAGCAAGGATATATCACTCTTTTTAAGGAGATTGAAGTCCTCTGCGGTGTATATTGAATTTCTTTATATCAACTACTGGTGCAACAAACATTCTTTGGTCCATCTCCTTCAAGATACAACAATCCAACTTAAACGTTGTGTAGCTCAACCACTTTGCATCGAAAGGTTCAAAGAACTAAAATACCCTTCTTTTGGCCAAGTGCTCTTAAAAGAGCTAATGGAAGAAAATAAAAGAGAAAGATATATCGAGTATTGGTTGGTGTGTTTTTTAGAGTAAAGAGGGAGACCTATTTATAGTAAAATTATAGATTTGGAATCTACTATATAATAAATGGGAATTTGTTTAACATCGAACCAAATATGTTTTCCTTTAAGAATTAAAACTTTCTTATTATTTCTCCAAAGTGAAACTTCAATTTAACAAAACTTATCAAATATTTAAAAATGTAACAACATAATCAAATTGGATTCACTTTTCATATTACCATTGATTTATTACGTTTACAAAAATACGATCATATTTCAAATGATTATTTGACATTTTCATAATTGAGAGTTGAAACCTATTAGACGGTGGTTATAATTTAAACTTAAAATTTTGATTTTTTTTAAATAATATTATTTTAATATTTATTGATAAAAATAGGATTTGTTTGAAAATACTGACAAAAATGACGTTGTGAAATTGTGGATGGGGTCCACATTTCCTAGCCACATGTCAAGCATGCTATATTGACCAGAATAATGTGGACTAAGTCCACGATTTCCTTGGTCTCAAATCCTACCCACCCTCTGATCAGTTTCTTCCTCCCTCTCGACTCTCTTTCTTTCTTCCTCTCTCCCCTAACCCCACGCACTTGCCATCTCTCGTCGTCCGCCAGTCCGTAGTGCTCTCTATTGTTTGTTGTCTCCCCTGCCACGTTGATCCTAGTTTTTTTTTTTTTTTTTTTTTCAGTATGTGCAATTATACCTTGAATAACCATAGATCTAGTAGTTTGTTTAAATGTATGGATGAAAATCTAGAGTTTTGAATTAGTTTTATTGAAAAATTGGAAAATCTAGTATCCGAAGTTTGTTTTGTCTGGGATTTAGTATTTTTTTTTTACCATTAGATTGGATTTTAAAATTTATTCTTGAATTATTTTAGTTTTGACATGAAAATTTGGATTTTTTTTTTTTGAATTTATTGTTGTAATTTGCGCTGATAATGTATTTTTTTTTATTGTTTTTTCGATTTTAATTTTTTTTAATTTTTAATTAACAATTTACTTTACTTGTTTTTGTTCTTCTTCTTTTATATCATACGCATTTAGTGGATTTAGTGTCTCAAAATATATATATATATATATATATATATATAAACTTCAAATATATTTTTTTGATTTCGTGTCTGAATCTTTTATATTTGAGGTAGATAAAATACTCATTTTCTATAGATAAAATACTCATTTTCTATAGATAAAATATTCATTTTCTATAGATAAAATACTCATTTTCCATGCTATAGAATGATTGGTTAGTTGTCTTATTGATGCATTGAGAAGTCAAAAAGCACATGAATTCATTTAATAAATTGTAACGAGTATTTACTATTATAATGTTGGAAATACAACTTATGTATTATCCCATTAAATCTATTTTCATAATTACTTTAAAAAACTACCTTATTCTTCAACTTAACCCTAAATTTTTCTATAAAAAAATGAATTTTTAAAAGAGGAATCTCTTCCCATGTGTGTATTAAAGAAAACATAAAATTTAATGGGGATGTATTTCCAACGTTATAATAGTAAATATTATTAAATGACTTCATGTGCTTTTTGACTTCTCAATGCATCAATGAGACACTTAATCAATCATTCTATGACATAAAATATGAGTATTTTATCTACCTCAAATATAAAAGTTTCACGCACGAAATCAAAAAATATATATTTAAAGTTTTTCTTAATCAAAATGAGTCTAATTCAATTGATATAGTATTTGTGTTACTAACCTTAAAATTAGAAGTTTGATTCCTCATCCTTATATATTGTCGATATATATATATATAGTTCTAAGTTGACATTTCAATTGATGGTTGAAAATTTGAAAAGAAAAATAGACTAGAGAAAATCAAACATTTAAGTTACAAAAAATTCACTAGATGCCCATGACCTAAACTAAATTCAACACTACAAACACATATTTTTTCAAGTCAACGATTATTTAACTCCACAAATAATTATTTACCACTCAACTTAATTCCAAATGACAATTGACAATTGTTTTCTAAATGTGTATTTAAGTTGATTTATTTGTTTAATATATAAAATGAGAAAATTTCATTGTAAAGTACTCGATCTCCTCAAATTCCATAATCACGAAATTAAACGAAAAATTTTATAGGAATGGAGAATAAAATGGAAAGATAGAGTGAAAAATCAAAAGTCATCCCTAATCCTATCCGATTGTGTGCACATTCCATACTTTCAAGTTTAAGTCTCGTCTTTGTCTCAAAAAAAAAAGAAAAAAAAAGTAATAAATAAATAAATAAAATATATCCTATCTTTAAATTTTTCATTTTTAGGCTTCCAATTCGTCGGTAGACTTGGACCCACTGTTTCTTCTTTTTCTTTTTTGTTTATTCTTCTTCTTCAACTTTAACACCATTTTTAACATGAACCCATTTCACCATTGAGCTTGAAAACCAGTTCTTCCATGGCTTCATTGAGTGAAAAGTTCCCAATACCCACTCTATATCTTCAAACTCCACCTTCAAAAAATCAAACCTTCGATGTAATTTCACCACATGTCAAAGAACTCTGGGAAAGATGGAACATCAGAGCCTTAATCCTCTTCAGTCTCTCTTTACAAACCTTCTTAATCATCTGTGCTCCTCTCAGGAAACGAACCTCAAGAAAATTCCCCATGTTCCTCATCTGGTCCGCCTATCTCCTCGCCGATTGGACCGCCAGTTTCGTCGTCGGCTTAATTTCCAATAGCCAGAGCAAATCCGACGCCAATGTCGACCTTCTCGCCTTCTGGTCTCCTTTTCTTCTCCTCCATCTCGGCGGCCCCGACACCATTACCGCTTTCGCTCTCGAAGACAACGCTCTCTGGCTTCGCCATTTGATCGGATTGATTTTTCAGGTAATTGCTACTGTTTATGTCTTCATTCAAACCATGCCCCAGAACAAGCTCTGGGTTCCTGCCATTTTGATGTTTCTTGCAGGAATTATCAAGTATGCCGAGCGAACTAGGGCTTTGTATTTGGCTAGTTTGGGGAGTTTCAGAGCTTCTATGCTTAAAGATCCTGACCCAGGTCCTGATTATGCTAAATTAATGGAGGAATTTACTTGTAAGAAAGATGCTCATTTGCCTACTAATATTCAACTTGTGAATGAGCCTAATAAAGAATGGAACGCTTTCACTAGCACTGCAAAAGAGGGTCATCTGAGCCAGCTTGAGGTTGTTCAATATGCCTTTCTTTACTTCAACAAATTCAAGGGTTTGATTGTCGATTTGATTTTTAGCTTTACGGAGAGAAATGAAAGCAGGGATTTCTTTTTGAAGAGAGAGCCCCTTGATGCCCTCAAGGTGATTGAAGTTGAGCTTAACTTCATATATGAAGTTCTCTTCACCAAAGTAGTGGTTCTTCATAACATATTTGGGATGATTTTTAGATCCATTTCTTTGTGTTCTGTGACTGTGGCTTTGGTACTGTTTAGCAGATTGGATAAAAATGATTTTAGGAAAATTGATGTAAGGATTACTTATGCTTTGCTTATTGGGGCCTTGGCTTTAGATTTTATATCCATTTCCATGTCTGTCTTCTCTGATTGGACTATAGCTACCCTTATAAAGGATGATTCAATTTTTGCCACTTTTTTTGAAAACTTTCTCCGGTTCAAAGCACAAAGAGGAGAGTCTGTGCATAAGAAGTCCCCATTTTCAGGCTCTACGAAGCTCGCCACTCCATGGATGTTTTGCCGGTGGCGAGAATCTGTGTCTCAGTTCAATTTGATAGCATATTGTCTTAGTGAACGCATCCCAATGGATGATTCAAGAAACAGATCAGTCTTTTGTGGCTGCTCTCTTGTTTGGATCAATAAAATGTTTCGGCTTTTTCGTCGTATAAACAATTTCATCATCAATTATATAGGCGCCAAAGAGTTGCTTGATGATTGGAAATATGTCTCCAGGCAACCAGTTTTGGAGAAGCTTTGGGATTTAATCTTTTACGAGATGCTTGAAAAGTCCAAAGCAGCAGAAAGTGTAGAAGTTACTGAAGAAATATGTTCATCTAGAGGCTCCTATGTACTAAAATTAATGGACCTTCCATCGGAAATTGACATCGGCGAGTTAATATCCGACATAGATGAAGTAGTTTTTGATGAGAGCCTTATGATGTGGCACATAGCAACAGAACTTTGCTATAGAGACGAACAAAACACAAATGACAACGCCAACGCCAACACTACTTGTCGCGAATTCAGCAAGCTCTTATCAGATTACATGCTCTACCTCATAGTGATGCTCCCCTCGATGATGTCGGCTGTGGCAGGAATCGGGGGAATAAGGTTCAGGGACACTTGTGCCGAGGCTAAAAGGTTCTTCGACCGAAGAGGATACGAATGTAGCTCAAATGAAGGTGTAACCACGAAGGCTTGTCGCGAAATGCTTGCCGTGAATGTAAATGATGCAAAACCTGTGGAAGTGAAGGGAGATAAAAGCAAATCTGTACTGTTTAACGGTTCATTACTTGCTAAGAAGCTACAAAAGTATGGAGATAAGCAATGGGAGATAATGAGCAAAGTTTGGGTTGAAATGTTGGGATATGCAGCCAGCCATTGCAGACCAGAACAACATGCTCAACAAGTTACTAACGGAGGAGAGCTCATTACTTTAGTTTGGTTATTGATGGCACATTTTGGGCTTGGAGAACAGTTTCAAATCAGTGAAGGCCATGCCAGAGCAAAACTCATAGTACATAAGTAGCTGAGATGGATTTTCTTTTCTTTTCTTTTGAAAAAGATTGCAATCTTCTATAATGGGGTTGTTCTTTTCCTTTGGATTTCAAGTGTTATGATATGAATCTTTCTTTCTTTGAGATGTGTTGTAAAACCCAGCTATTGGTGTATTGTTGTATTAGTTAGGACTTAGGAGTATGTATGAGAATTTTGTAATGAAAGGCAATTGCCAGTGTGGTTTTAAGTTCCACTTATGAACTGAAATGCCTCAACTTGTGAGAGTGGTTTTTAATGATGTCGTTGGCGTGCAGGTTTGGAATCTTATAAATATTTAATTTATTGTATTTAATCACCATTAAATTTTAAATTAATTTAAATTTGTCGTCTTAATTATTTTAATATAGTTAAGTTTAAAATAAACTAAAAGATTTAGAAGAATATGTTTTTAAAAAACTTTAAAATATAGAAATTTTGACTAAATTTAAAATTTTAATTAATCTATTGTTTTAATAATTTGATATTTTAATCTTACTAGATTTTGAAATAAAATTTCATAGACTTTTGTCACTTTAGCTAATTTGAAAATGATCAATTTTTTTTATCATAATACGCTGACTTAAAATTGAAATAAACTAGTATTCTAATATTAAATTCAATGATTGAAAAACTGTACTTTTTTTTCTTATCAAATTATATTTGAGGAATAAAAAATTATAAATTTTGAGTTTTAGTTTTTATTTGTTCGTTAAGTTGTTTTAAACATTTTAAATCTTTACGTTTAAAAAATGATCATAAGTGTTCGAGTAAGTTAAATTGACCAACAAAAAAAATTAAAATGTTATTAAATTAAATTGAGCTTTCAAACATATATAGTTCTACACATATAACCTAAATAAATATAGTTATACAATTGCAGACGTGTTTGGAATGACTTAAAAAAAATATATCTTTCAAAAATTCATTTTTAATGAAAAACTTTTGATAAGAACTCATTAAAAAAACCATAAATGTATTACAATTCTTTCTTAAAAGTATTTTTATAATTTATCTAGTTTGTTATATACTAAAAGTATTTTTCTTAATGTTTTTCAAGGTTGGTTGGTGGCGGTCATTGGAGATGGTAGTCAAAAGGTGGCCAATGGCATTGGTGGTTTGAAATTTGCTGGAGGGAAAGGGAGTTGACAAATGGTGGTCAGAGTTGGCCAAGGGCACTGGAGGTTGACCCTGTCTCTTATACACATCTAGATGTGTATAAGAGACGCGTCCAGAGTTGGTCAGTGGCGTTTGGCGGAGGTGGCTGCTAGAGTTGGCCTGCGGCGGTCGTCGGAGAGTGGTAATCAGAGTTGGCCGCGATGGTTACCGAAAGGGTGTCCGGAGATTAGGCGCGTACTTCCTAGATTAAATTAAAAAAAATAAAATAAAATAACCCATGGGTTTGAATAATAAATACCATTCAAACCATGTTCAAACCCATGGAAAAAAGATGTAGGCTTCCTAGATTCATGTCCTTTGGGTTTAGGATGCGTAACCTATCCAATCCCATCTCTTGAAACAAACACCTCCTTACATTTTGAAATTGTTTGAAAAAAAAAACTTGGGAGATTTTTCTATTATAACGATGATTGTAGATTTACCTAAGAGTTGATGTGTAGAAGGTTTGACATTATTTACAACATCATTTCCATAAAATGATTTTTTTTTAATAGATGATGTCAATGATATCTTTTGTCTTTGAAAAGTTTTAGATGAAAATTGATGTAGTTGTTGACGTGTAAAAAGGATAAAAGGATAATAAAATATTTTAACGTCATTTACAACATCATTCTCATAAATTTTGATATTGAAGCTAATGTGTAAAAATTGATGTTGTAAGTGATATCAATAATATCATTGCAAAAATGAGCTTAGTTCAACGGTAATTGGCATGACCTTCTTTTCAAGAGGTAGGAGATTTGATCCTTCATCTCTGCAATCTATGGCCAAGTAAATGAAGTTCATTCCTTAAAAGATGAGAACTCTTTAAAAGAACCGAAGTTCGAACTCTAAAGTGGCTAAAAAGTTAGGTCATCAAGATGTTTAGGTCTTTTTATGACATCTTCAACTATCACCATGGTATGAAGTCATTCAAGAAGAATTCTCGAGTGGTGAACCTCTTGTCAAATATTTTTCAAAAAGTCATTCACAACGCAATTTATAATAAAATAAAAATGTGTTCTGTTACATTAAGTTTATTTGATTTGGCTATATGCTAAAAGTGTACTAAATTTAAATTACTATATAAGACGACTACTAAACACTACGAATTATAATTTCAATTTTGTAGTTAAAACAGTTTTACCAACTAAGTTTATTTGTTTTTTTTTTTTTTTTAGTATATGAACAGTTGAATTAGTCGTTAGAGTTAGTTATTGGAGATGATTGATAAGTTGATGGTCAGAGTTAGCCACTAGATGTGATCGTCAAAGTTGGTAGTCGAAAGTAGTTGCTGAGATAGTTGCCGTTGAAGGTGGTTGTCGAAGTTTGACACTCATAGGTGGTCATCGAAGCTTGTCACCAGAGTGAGGCAGTAGAAGTCGTCGATAGTGATTATCGCCAAAATTGGGTGTCAGAGGTGGTCACCGAGTTGATCACCAAAGGTGATCTCTAGAAAATGTTACGACGAGGAACGGTTGAATTGGTCGTTAGAGTTAGTCATTAGAGATGATTGATGAAGTTGGTGGTCAGAGTTGGTCACCAGATGTGATTGTTAAAGTTCACTAGAGTCACTGTCGAAGGTGGTTGTAAAGTTTGGCATGCAAAGGTGGTCAATGAAGTATGTCACTGGAGTGAGGCTGTAGAAGTCGCCGTCAGTGGTTGTTGTCAAAATTGGGTGTCAGAAGTGGTCATCAAGTTGATCACCAAAGGTGGTCGCTAGAACATATCACGATGATGATTGCCGCCACTGGCTAGCAGATAGAATCATTAGAAATATTAGAGGGAGCGAGAGAGAGGAAGATAGAGTTTTCCGATAAATGTGCGAACTTCAAAAGTAAACATCGTTGAAATTGGTGGAGTTTAATTATTTGACATGAAGTTGGTAGGCCAAATAATAAAGTGAAGTTTAAAACTCAACTCAACTCAATTCCTCAAACATCTCCTAAACATTTATGTTTCATTGGCCACCACTCTCAAAAGTTATTGTGATTTTGATAACCCATTCCAAAGTACTTGGACAATTTTTTAATATTTATATATATGTATATAGATAGAGGTTAAATTACAAGTTTAGTACTTGAATTTTGAACTTTGTGCCTGCTTGGTTCATCAACTTTTAAAAATCTCTAATAAATCTCTAAACTTCCTTAAAAAGTTTAAAATTTTTGAAAATTTATTTATTTTTGTATATAAATTTAAATGTTATGTCTAATATAACTTTAAACTTTTAATTTTGTATTTAGTAGATTCATGAATTTTAAAAAAATTTAAGTTTTTAGATAATATACTTTAAAACTGTTACTTTTAAAAAGTCTTTGGGGCTTCAAAATTGAAGAAGCTCATAAAGTATATATCTTCCATTTTTTCCCCGTTAAAATATTGTGATTTTAAACTAAATCTTATGGAAAAGAAAAGAGAGAGAAAAAAAATGGAAATGGTGAGTGTTAATCGAGAGATTCATGTCAATTGCTTCTTTTATCATATATATTTTGTTCCACCACTTTAATAATCATTTTTTTAAGAAAATTAATTCTATAAATACTTTTTTTTCTATGTTTTTTTGTTATTTGAGAAGTGTTATCAAAATCTTAATTAAATTTTAAAACTGCGAAAAAGAAATCTTTTAAGAACTTGTTTTTTATTTTGGAATTTGACTCGTTTATATAAGAAATGTGATAAAGAATATATAATTTTTAAATATCAAGTAGTTATCAAATGGAGAACTTAGACAGACCCCATTTACTTTTTACTTTTTGAAAATAAGACTATGAACACCCTTGTCACCTCAAAATTTCTTGTTTTACGAATTCAAAAGCTTAAACTAATGGATGAAAACAAATTTAATATCATATCATCTAACACTTTATTATCTACTTTTACTGAGGTTTTCCGTGCTAAAATTTGAAGACGAAAAAAGTAATTTTAAAAAATTTATTTATTTATTAAAATTTGGCAGAGAATTCAACTATTTTACTAAAAAAAAATGCAAATTACGATAAAAAAAAAAATTAAGAGAAAATATGTTTAATTATCAAAAACCAAAAATAAAAAAATTAAGACCCCATTTGATAATTTTTTTTTTGTTTTTTATAATTAAACCTATTTTGTCTCTATGTCTTACGATGATTTGCATCATTCTTAAGTACAATAATTGAATTCTTAGCCAAATTCCAAAAATAAAACAAGTTTTTAAATTTTTTTTTTTTTAATTTTCAAAATTGGCTTGATTTTTTAAACCATTTATAAAAAGTAGATAACAAATGAAGAAATTTGAAGGTGGAAATAGTGTCTATAGCCTTGATTTTCAAAAACGGAAGTAAAATACAAAATGGTTACTAAACAAAGTCTAAATATTTACCAAACTACACCATTTTAATTATTATTATAAAATGGATACCAAATCATTTATTACATTTCCATGTTTCTTCTAATCATTATAATTATAATTATTATTAGTTTCTTTTGGAATATTGTTAAATATACATAATAAATTCGAGTTGTTTTCAAATAAATAATAATAGTATTTATTAACATCAAGTTGTTTTAAATAATAATAATATGTTCGAGTGGTTGTTCAATAAACATGGAATAGTTATAGCGAATTAATTGTTACATGGTCCTGAATTAAATATCCTTTTAGACATATAGTATAAATTCTTTACTTCCATTTCAAACAATGGCTTTTTACTTTATGAAATTGTATAAATATCCTTAGCCTTTTAAGTCTATATTTTGGAGAAATTTTGAAATAGTGGAAATCACTTTTTTTATTTTCTAAATCATTTTGAGATACCTTTTCAATAATTTAAAAATTAATCTAAAATTTAATTATACACTTTTAAATGTAAAATTAATATCATCATAATTGAATTTGAATGATTTGATGTATGTTTTAGAGTGATTTTAAAAATAATAAGAGTGATTTTAACCATATCAGGATCACTATTAAACATGACTTAAAGTTAATTTTTTTTTTAAAAAAAATGTCATTTAAACTAAAATTATTCTCAAAATAACTTAAACTAGCTTTATTGATAATTTTCTATTGACTATGATAATTTTAAAAAATATAAATAATGTCAAAATATACATAGTTCAACTGGTATAGCGTTTAACGATTCTCTCATCCCACACATTGTAAATAAATAAATACATAATATTAATATTTTGTTAAAGTATTTGATATCATTTTAAAATCATCTTCAGTTAAGCTACGCTATTATGTTATTTCTTTTTTTTTAAAAAAAAACTTATTATAATTTTTTACTTAACATAAAAGTAAGTGTTTTTAGAAAAAATGGGGAAGCTATTGTTTAGAAATAAATTAAATCTCAAGAGAATTAACGTGGTACCAATTATCATTTTAAATATCAATAGTTTAACCAATTCTTTATAATTGCTTAAGCTGAAAATCTTTTTAAAAGACAAATATGAACAAACTCTAAATATTATAGAATCATTACAAATTATCTCGTCAGATTCGTCGAAGTGTACAACAAATATGAACTTATTTTAAGACAGAATCTAGAAAGGGTTGAGAAAGGAGATATTATTTGTTTCTTTTCCTTGTTCTTTATTTAAAAAAAGAGAAAGAAAAAGAGTGAGGTAGATTTGAAGGTTAGGATGAATTATTTAGTTTCATTAATATTTTTGTTGGTTAAAATATTTTTAATGAATTTATAATGCATAATTCAATTGATCTTGACTTTTTTTTGTTTAAAAAAAAATTACTCTGTAATTTTTAAATTTCTATATATTTTTTTCGTCCAAAACCAACTCCGACCAACCGATGAACACTTCATTAGAAGTGATAACATGCATTATAAATATTTAAGTGAAAATGAGCATAAATCAATTGACATAGAATATGTATTATTGACCTCAATATTAAAGGTTTGATTCTGCTCTCTACATGTGTCAGGAAAAAATCATGTTAAAGAAATGCTAAAAAGAAAGTCATACGTGACACCAATACAACGACATTTATTGGTTTTTTTAGTACAACAACATTGGGATAAGGATCAAACTTTCAATCTCTAAGGCGAAAGATCATGTCAATTAGTTTTGAACTAACCTCTATTTGACTAATTATTAATTTTTTTTCATAAAAGAAAAAGAAGAACCAACAAACAACTATTATTTTGAACTAAAAGAGGAAGACTATTGGTCTATTATTTTTTATTAAATTACACATTAATCTCTCTAACTATTAATTTGATCTTGAAATTTCAATTTTTTTTTTCAAAATTCACAAACTCTACTAAATACAAAATTAAAATTTAAAAAAAATTATTAGACATAATTAAAAATTTAAAAACTTATTAAACACTCTTTAATATATCAAAACGATGAGAGCTTTTTAAAGTTCAAATTTATAATTTAACCATTATTTTATTAGATGTACTAGCATTGAATGTATGTTTATTATGTTGACTCATTGACTCACTGTGCCTGCTTGTGCAATAAATGCTAGACTCAGGACAGATATATATAAATAAATACATTGTGATAATTAATGTTTTGTCACTATACTATAGTTGAATTCCCTTTTTAAAGTTCAATTCAAGGGTGTGATATTACACTTTTGACCTTTAATTAAAATGTTCTAATTGATATCATATTTATAGATTTAAAATTTATGACTAAAAAAAGAGTGTCTATAATTTATGCAATAAATAATATATTAATAAATCTTTAACCCGTTTAAAAACAAGTGGAGTTGATAAACTATGAGACAATTTTATAGACCATTAGATTCTATTTTATATTTTTAGATTCACTGAATTCCACCTACATATACAAAACATATGTGTTTTAAAAAAGAATTATTTTATGATCTAATACTATAACACTATTTTTATATTTTTAGTCTTTCCATATTTTGAATTTGAAATTTTCAATGCAAATTTATATTTAAATAAGATTTTTTTTAAACAAAATATAACATTTCGTGTTATAATTGAATTTATTTTTGTCAAATTTAAATGTTATAGTAGAATATATTATTAATTAACATAATGAATATACAAGTTTTGAACATAAAATGTACATAAGTTAGTAATAATTTTTATTCAACCTTATATTTTTATGGATGACTATGTAAGTAGTTTTATGTTTTATAAATATATTATATCAAGTAAAATTTTCACCAATAGAAAAAATGTCAAACTGTTTATAGAAATAATAATAAAAAAAACACTAATAGATATTGATAGAAAGAAGTCTATCAGTGATAGAAAATGATAGATGTCTATCATTGATAGATGTTGATAGAAGTTGAAGAAGTCTATTAGTGTCTATCAGTAATAGAAATTGATAGAAGTCTAAATGATTAAAATTTTCTATCTTGTATAAATAATTTTTCTTGTTTTTCTATTTTCCAAAACTCTCTCTTATATCAAACAGATTTTGGTTAATAATTTAAATTTAAACTCAATAATTATTTTTTCTATTCAACCCCTTATTTTCAAATTATATACCAAAAAAGTCTAATTACTTCTCAAACATAGATCTAACTATTTAATTCCAAATCTTGCCTAACCAATCAAAACAAAATTCTCATAATTATTTTATAGAAAAAAATACAATTTTGAATTGTTTTATTAATCTAGATGTCAAATGTAGTAAGTTAGCTGATTCCTTCCACTCTGAGATTGACAAGGATATGATTTGAGCTTTACATTAATTAACATTTCCTCAACCAGTCTTTTGTATTATCTTTTCTACAATCTCCTTAACCAGTCACCCTCAATCATTTTTTTTGGTTGTTTGAAGACCCTTAGAGAGCAAATTGGAAGAAGTGTCTCTTCATCTGTGCGTATCAAATAGAGAGCGTTATGGCGCTGCACGACAGCACTGCAACGGTTGCCTAATAGATTTTTTCTGTGAATGGCGCGGGGCACAAGCGTCATAGCACTTGCACAACGCCATTCCTCTCTTACTCGATTGTTTGCTAATTGCTCCATTTAAGCCCAAATTACATCCGGTACGTCCGGATGGCTTCTTTTGCTTGATAATGTAGCTAAGAACTAAAATAAATATTAAACTCCTAAGAACCAACACGATTTAGGATGATACTTTTTTTATTTGACTATTTATCGTTTTGATATGTTTCAAGAGAAGATTTTGATTTTGGAATTTTGTGAAATTTTGTGGTATTTTATGTTTTAGCTTAAAATTTTAGTTTTTGTTTTGGTTGTTAAGAAAATTGGTGTCCATTAAGAATTGAAAGATTAAGAGAAATATAAGAGTACTTATATGAAAAAACATAAGGATATCTATATAATTTATTTTAAAATTAGTTCTTTTCTAACTTAAATTTCAAATAATTTGATAAGTAGGAGCATTTTTTATTTTTTATTTTTTATTTTTAAAGTAATTTTTGTCACGAGGAATTGACGATTTTTGTTCAAATAGTAACGATGGAGGTATTTTTTTTTAATTTTTATTAAGTTAAGGGTATTTTTGAAACGTTTTGAAAATTCAGGGGTATTTTTAAACAAAATTTTAACGGTTTCCCTAAAAAACTAAGGTATCTTTTGAACTCTTTTTTAAAGTTAAAGGTATTTTTGAAACTTTTAAATCTTCAAGGACATTTTTGACACAAAGTGTAAAGTCCAGGGGCATTTTTTTACAATTTAACCTTAAATTTTCGTCGACGTTTCGACATTCATACCGATATTTTCATATCCTTATGAGTTCAATATTGATACAAGAACATCAGCATTTCTATTATATTATGTAAAATTTCTTAAACATAAAAAATAGGCAACATACTAATGTGAAGATGGTATAAATAATAAACATTTGAGCTTATTTACCAAATATACAATGTTTATTTATTAATTTTTTGTTTCTATAATTTTTTTAAGATATCCATCAACAAGGACATTTTACGGATATTTCCATCGAAATATCGGTACAATTGAGATTTGGAGTTTTTTTTTGTTTTTTTTTTTTTTTGACATTGACATTTTAAACTTTGGTTTGTTGATAGTATTAATCATCATTTTCCTCTTCTTCAATTTTAAGTTAAATGGCATACTCACAAGGAAGGGAAGAGTTGTATTTATCAATTTTAAAAATTCTCTCATTGGAAAATTTTATAATAAAATACTTCATTTCGGAGCATAATGAAATATTTTCCTGGAATTGTAAGATTTTAAAGCATAGAGATCTAACCGACTTATTTTCCAAACTTTATAAGTTAAAAAACACATCTTATCTTGTCTCATGTACTTCTCTTTGTCGTTCCAGCAACTTGATCCCACCAAATTGATGTATGATCTGTGCTAACAAGTTTCATATTTGTATACATCATCTCGTTCATCTCGATCAAAAAACTTTTCCACACTACTCTTTCATTCAAGAAAGTCCTCGAGATGCAATCAGGCATGAGATTTTAAATTCCCGCTTTCATCCAACCTCTTCTTTTTTTTTTAATGAAGTCATTCTCAATTAGAAATAATGTCTACATTAAAAAAAAAAAACAAGAATCTCAATTGGAACTTCTCCATAATCATGTAATCGAATCTAGTCGAATGGACTTAAATCGAAGCTCTTGAACTCAAATTTGTGTAGACTCTTGTCGTACCATTTTAAGCAATAATTTCAATTATAAATATAAAATTACTAAAATTTCGTAACAAAATTGCGAAATTTCATAATATATAAAAAAAAATATTTCATAAAATAAATAAATTAGATGAAAATAAATAGGATATGTGATATTTGAATTTTTGACCTTTTAATTGATAATTCATATATTATGCTGATTGAGTTATATTCTTATATTCACATTTAATAAATTATTTCTACAATGAAAAATAAACCTTAAATATTCATTCAATCGATTAATACACACTTTTTTTTTCTCCTTTCTCCCTCTTTATCTAAAATGTGAACCACGTGAACCTTTCATATTTATATCTTTTTTTATTATTTCATCAATCCATTTTCTTCATTCATTAATTTACCATCATTACTTTACCAACTACAACTACATAGTACATACATGTTTTTTTAATTAATAAAAAGAAAAATATCATTGAAATTTTGTAATTTGTGTAAAAAAAAGACTAATTAAACTTTCAAAATTTTCTTTAAACTAAAAAAATAGAAATACTCTTATTGTTAGTTTTTTTTTTTTTTTTAAAAGGTTAATATTTTGTTTAAAAAATATTCTTAAACTTAAAAAAGGTTAAAACATTTTGTTATTGTCAGTATATGAATAGAAACGGTTAAAACCCCCATTATAAAATATCTCTAAACTTTCAAAAATTGACCCTTACTGTTTATTTATACTGTTTATCTACTCTCATCTAATCACCTCCTTCTTCCATTTCCTCTCTGTCCTACTTTAATTTAATGACCTAACACCCAGAGATGTCCACGGGGTCGGAGATATCATTCCCCATCCCGTGAAATTTTCCAAAGGGATCGGGGTGGGATTTTCAAGGAATTTTTTCCCGTTACCTTTTTTTTGTTGGTAAAAAGCCAATCAATTTAAATCACTAATGTGAGAAAAATTTAATTAAATAATTAACTTTATCACTAAATTGTTTATTATGGTTAGTTTTATATGACAATTTGAATTTAAAGATAAATTAACTCAAATTTTGGCCTAAAAAAGATAATTAATTTTTTTTAGTAGAAAGAACTAAATATAAATCAAATTATTCACATATATAATCTAAATTTAAACGTATTCATTATCTTTTTAAATAAATAATCAAATTTGAAATTTAAATGTAATTTTTATATAATAATAATAATAACATAACATTAAATAACTATACTATATAAATATGTAAAAGCTAATCGGGGCGGGGACAGGACACCCCCAACACTCCCTTCCACATTCCCGCCCCTCCCCGCTTGGACTTGTCTACTAACACCTCCCTACTTTTCCTTTTTTTCCTTAATATTCTCTCTCTTACTCCCTCGTCCATTGATTCTCTTATTGTTACTGATTCTGTTATTTCATGTTAACTGTATAACCTTTGTTTATTTATTTATTTATTTTTTTTAAAAAAAAAGTCCCTTTCAATTAAAGTATATAGACTATAGCAAGAAGGAAAAGAATAATGGAACCACCATGCCAAAAATTGTTTGAAATGTCGATGTTTATCAATGTCTTAATTTTGGAAAAATTTCGATGAAAATATTGGTAGAATTTTGATTTCAATGGATATTTATGAAAAAATCATAAAAATAATAATAAAAAAATTAGTAAATAAACATTTTTTGATTTTTTAAATAAGTTAACATATCTATTGTTTATATTATATTTACAATAGTGATATTTTATTGTTTAATTGTTATGTTTCGTTTTTTTACGATATAATAGAAATATCGATTCACCCTTCATTTCAATATCGAGCCTATGGAAACGTGGAAGTATCAATGGAAATATCGACATGTCGGTAGAAATTTAGTACTATGGTCATATGTTAGTTGTTGATCATATGTTAATAAGTTGTTCGAGTTTAATACACAAAAGGAAAGATACGTTGAGATCTAATTCATAATTTTGAGGACAACTAATAGGAGGAAAAAGAAGAAAACAGGTACATTATCAAATTTGTAGCGATGAAGGCTTTGTTTTTTTTTTTTACAATTCAAATTACTCAATTTATCATGAATAGTTAACAAGATTCATACTAAGATCAAAGATGATATTCCATAGCCAATATTATATATATAAAATGAGGGTAACTTTGTATGTTGTTTTAAAATTTGTTTTTTCCAACTCAAGATAAGTTCAAAAAAAATTATCTGTACTATAATAACGATAGGATAATTTTTTTTTGGAAAGGTTTAGAGTATTAATGTAACTTTTGAAAGTTCAAAGGTATTTTTGCAATGACTTTGAGCATAGGATTTAAAGGGGTGCCATATATAAATCCTCTAGTTCCATTGGTGCCTAAGTATATACATTTTTTTTCTGTATTCTCCTCAAATTATAAAACTACTCTTTCTCTCAGATGTGGCTAACACACTATTAATGAACCATGTAAATCTCTATGTCGTTCTTTACTATTCATGCTTTTTTAATTTGTCAATTTCATTTATGTCATAATAATACATTAGTGATACACTAAACTCTTTTATGTAGTTGATCTATGCATATTATTATTAATATACCAAAATTAGTGATACATAATTACATACATCAAGTTTATAATTGATCTACAAAAAAAAAATGTATTACATTATGAATAGATCAACAACTCTTCGTGTCCTACATGGGAGTTAATTTCCCTCTTCACTCCCCCAAATTATTTATACATTAACAAATTTTTAACTTAACATGGAGTGAAGTTGTGAAGTCATTGACTCACACTCAAAGAGTCAATAAATATAAAATTGACGTTCTTAATAGTTGAGACCACAAACGCCTAAGGACTAAATTAAATGCCCAAACAACTCCAACTCATACAATTCCTTAATCTCAATACCTCCTTAAGAAGTCAATCAAAACATAACATAACTATCACAATCTAAAATGGGCTTAGCTCCATGTTAATTGGAAAAAAAAAAAAAAAAAGAACATTTTTATTTTGGATAATGAACAATAATTAATCCAAACAAAATGAGAAACGAAAGAGGAACAGAAACTTTTGATTCTTAGTTTTCTCCTTGAACTTCATCATCTTGTTCTTGTTTTTTCTTCTTCTACTGTATCTTAACTCCTTTGTAATTCATTTTGGAATTGAATCTTCCCCATCATTTTAGCGATGAATGGAAGACCACCACATTTCTTCAACAATTCTACTTTCAATACCTCCAAATTTGGAGGATCGGAGATGGAATTTCCATTTTCCCCGACTTCTTGCCAGAAAATCTTCCAGAAACTTTCTGGGTCTTTATGAGGAACCAAACACCGCAAATTTCCCTCTCCGACCATAGCTTTTGCAGCTTTTTCGCTTCTGCTCGTTACAATCACAGCCCCTCCATTTCCTTTTGGAAACCCATCTCTTAATTTCTCTCCAATTTTCTCACAAGAATTCAAATCCCAGTACCAATCACTCTGTTCTTCCCCTGTTTTAAATTCTTGAACATCATCCAACACAATCAGATACCGTTTGCCTCTCAGTTGAAGGCGGACGGCGTAGAGGAGGCCGCCGAGTGTTTCCCCACCGGGAAAATTTGTGTCCACTCCGAGAGAGCTCAGCATTCTCTTTAGAAGAGCGATTTTGGGATCTCTGTCTTCGGTGAAATTTCTTGACATCGAGACCCAAATTCTGGGGAAATATTTGGATTTCACTTCTCGGTCTTGGAGAAGGGCTCGGCAAATTGTTGATTTTCCGATCCCTCGGACTCCGATGATTCCGATTGCTCTGAAGCCCTTTCCGCCGCCGCTGGGTGGTTTCTGGAGCATTTTCTGCAGAACCAGAAGCTCGTTTTCGACGCCGTGGACGGTGGATCCGGCGACGGGTTCAGTAACCCATCTCGAGATTTGGGTTTTTGGTTGGTCGGCGGGAAGGATCTCGGAATTATGGAGTTCGCCGTTCATGTCTCCAGTGGTCGTGGGTTTGTGTTTTGAGGTGCTTTATTGGCGGAATGAGTGGATCGGAAGATCTGCAATTTATTCCTCACGTGGAAGATGAGGCCATCTCTTATTGGAGTTCCGAGTTTGAAGTGTTAGTAACCATGGAAAATATATCTTTTAGTAAAAATTTACCTTTTAAAATTTTAAGCCCATTTTACATAAAATTCAAAATTTAAACTTCCAAACGGCCGAGCACACAAATTTCGATCCATTTCTATCAATATTTTCACATTTTCATATGTTCGTTATTGATATTAAGGGTGAATCAATATTTCAATTATGTCGTATAAAAATCCACAAAACATGATAATCAAGCAACAAAATATTACTAATATATATATAAGGTAAATAATAGACAATCATATAATATTTCTTTATTAATTTAAATTTATTTTTTAATTTGTTATTTTTATAATATTTCCAAAATTATCCATTGAAATTGAAATTTTATCGATATTTTCATCCAAATTTTCGTAAAATTAAGATGTCAATATCTCTATTAACATCGATATTTTAAACATTGATAGACATGATATAAATTTTGAAGTTAATATTTAATTACTGTAATCTCTAAATTTTGTTCTTCTTTTTAAATTTTCAGATTACACACAAAATTGAAAGTTTTAAACTTTTTGAAAAATTGATTAGGTTAAATTAAAAGTTGTTAGATACATAATAAAAAATTTATGAACTTAGCTCCAATTGGATTGACTTGAAAAAAGTGTTTTTAAAAAAACTCATTTTTATTTAAATATTTTTTTATAAAAATTTATTAAAATACATTTGAAAAAACTATTTCGAGTGAGTGCCAAATACTTTAATTTCTTTCAAAATGATTTATTTTTTTAATTAAAACACTCAAAATGTATTATAAACCTACCATTAATTACATAATTTAAAAAAAATCAAAAACTAAATAGATCTAAACATTCCAATTTAGAGACTAAAATTATAATTTTATCTATTTATAGTATTTCATTTGGCGATGTGATAATAGTAACTGAAAAGTATAAAGTAAAAATTATTATTGGCCCTGAATTAAGTAACATTAAGATAACTATCGCAAGTAATGATTTGGTCCCTTTAATTAAAAAAATATATACAATAATTTAGTCATTTCAATGAAGAAAAAAATAAGGATTGTTTTTAAATATAGAAAAATAAACTAAAATATTTATAAAATATAATAAAATTTTACAACTATCAATAATAGAAACTGATATAAGTGTCTATTAGTGATATTGATAGACACTGATAGAAGTCTACCAGTATCTATCAGTGTCTATCATTGATAGTTGTAAAATTTTGCTATATCTTATAAATATTTTCAATAGTTTTACCATTTGAAATAATTTCCCAAAAAATGATAAAAAAATTCCTTTATTAGTTTTGTTAAATTGGATAGTTAAGTTAGAATTTATGACTTACAGTTTGATAAAGGTATCAGAGACTATTCATGAGAAATTGAGAATTTTATCCAACCATAAGGACTATTTATGAGACTTTTTCTATTAGAAAAACTAAATTCTAACTTTCTCCAAATTATAGAGACCAAATTTGTAATTAAACCATTTTACTAATATTTTTTCCTTCTCATCACTTGTATTTGTATAAACTTCTTTTCCAAAATCCTTCAATTCTAGCTAATCTACTCTTTTAAATAGTCTTTTTTTTTCCCATTCAATGACAGAAGCTACTAAATGTTGTTCGTTGTTAACTCTGGATCTCAATCGTCGTTGTGTCATGAAAAATCCATTACCTTAAAAACAAAAATCGGCATAGTCTCGATTCTATACATCCCAATTGTTTGTTGCTTTTCAAGGTTTACACAACTTTCCAAATGCAAATATGTACTCGTCGGAGAAAGGAATGAAATCAAAGAAATACTTATTCAGATAAAATCAAAGAGATGAAAATAATCTCTATCTTCCAAAATAAAAAATTGTGTCCTCAATTTATAGAAAATCATTTTAGATCTAAAATTAATTTTAAATATGTAACAAGCGGATTACACATTAGAATGGTAATCATCATTACAATTTTTGTAACCATCAAAATATTTTTTTTTTTATTATAATATTAAATAAGTCACAAAGTTAAGAATAGAAGTCATCACAATGATAAATCATTCTCTAACACTTTAACATGTTGTTTGGAGCACAAGTTTGGAATAAAAAAAAACTTTGGTGTTTATTGGTTGGATGATTTCTGATGAGTTGTTTTTGCTTGATTTGGTTAGTCTTTTTTCTTTTCTAAAAAAAAAAATATTTAGGCATTTTAACCTCCATTTCTGGAACATGATAATTTGTTTTTAAATTGCATATCAATATTTTGACAAAACCCTTCATTTTTTAAATAATTTTTCAAAAAGATTCATAAACATCAACATTATTCATTTTTATTTCTTAAAATTGAGACATCGATATTTTTATCCACCTCGAGATTCAAAATCTTATCTAGAAGGTTAAGTTAAATGAAGCTTCAAATTATCCTCAAAATTTAGCTTAATTTTATAATAACATCAAACAATATTTTAACAGTACTGTGTTCAAAATTAAAAAACTAACGGTCTGTTTGGAGTTAACATGTCTATGGAGTTAGAAAGTCTATGTTTAAGGTGTAAACTTGTTTAGTCTAGAGTTAGAAAGTTTTTGTTTGAGGTGCAAAGTTAAGATGTTAAATCAGGAGTATCTAATGCAATTCTTTGTAATCTAAAAAAGTAAAATTTTCTAGTGGTTATTTTTATTTACTTAATTTTTTTAACCCTTTAATTGCATATAAATTTTACATATTTTTTAATACTCAATTGAGATGTCAACTTAAAACATTCACATATATTTTACAATTTTTTTTCATGCAACTATTCTACTTTGTTAATTGTGTATATTATATTGAATGATCAGAATAATAAGCTTGAATCAGAATACACTGAATTACAGAATAAATAGATACAAGTCCAACAAAGGAAAGAACCATAAAGGAAAAAAATACAGAAGGAAAAGATACAAAAGATCAATAATCGAAATAAATCCTAATTAACTTTAGCACCGTCCCTCAAACTCAAGGTGGTAGAAGTAACTTGAGTTTGTGAATGACGGACTGAAGCGACTATATGACAGAAACAGAATTAAACTTCTGAATCAAATCACGGTAGACTTGGACCAGAAACAAAAACCCATGAAAAACTTTTAGATTGGAAACAAAAACCCAAAAATAAATGAAAACACAAAAAAATTATGGGTTGGAGACAGAACCCATAGAGAACTTCTGGGTTAAGAAATAGAGATTCTCATGAAGAGATCTAAAACAAAACCCACTTATATGAAAACCCTAAGTTTTGAAAATTAAAAATCCAAATGTTGAACCCCTAATATCAAATTCTAAAACCTTTAATCAATTTGACTATAATCCCAAAGGAAAGGTCTATATTTAGATTACCTTTTGATCGAAGACCAAGAGATAAGGAGAACTAGTTCTTTACTCCAAATTTGAACGCTTCACAAATAAGATGATCAGACTTACCTAAATGTTCTTAGCATGCAACCCTAATTCAAGAATTGCAAAAGTGTTGATGAAACTCTTTCATCTACCAGAGAATTTTCATTCAAAGAAAACTCTAAGACTTCAACATCCAAAAACTCTCCCCTACAACCTAATGGTCAGGCTTTATATAGCCTCCCAAAATCCTAATTTGTGCCACATTGTAGATTTAATAAAATGACAAAATTAATCTTGTTGGACATGTTTAGAAAGGATAAAAATGGAAAAAAAAATTAAATTTACACCAAAATTATTAAATAAACATAAATAATAACTTGATGCCGGGGAGGTTCATATCACTCTCCTCCTTTGAAGGATTTGTCCTAGAATCCAAATCAAAGTCTTGTAAGATAGTTTTAAAATTATGAGAAGAAAATGATGTCACTCTTCTTAAAATTCTCCTGGATGGTCTCCCTTGCAAAATTACCTTATAGTCATGAAATGTCAAATGTTAAAAAATATATATAATAATTGAGTCATTTTAATTAAAAAAATGATTTTTTTTAAATATAGAAAAATAAACTAAAATATTTACAAAATATAGCAAAATTTTATAACTATCAAGGATAGAAACTGATATCAGTTTCTATAAGTGATATTGATAGACACTAATAGAAGTCTACCAGTATCTATCAGTGTCTATCATTGATAGTTCTAAAATTTTGCTATATCTTATAAATATTTTCAATAGTTTTACCATTTGAAATAATTTCCCAAAAAATAATTTAAAAAAATTTCTTTATTATTGTTAAATTGGATAGTTAAGTTAGAATTTATGACTTACAGTTTGATAAAGGCTTCAGAGACTATTCATGTCACCAAAAAGCTGATAGAAGCTGATATCAGTATCTACTACATGTCTCCAAAAAGAATTAGGCAACTGATCATAACTCATCATTGAACAAACCATGTCCAACAGGGTTCTATTTCTCCTTTCCGCTACTCCATTCTATTGAGGTGTATCGGGTGCTGTGAGTTGAGATTGAATTCTCTATTTTATCAAATAGTCCTGGAATTTTAAGTCCATATACTCACCCCCGATCTGATCGAAGTGTTTTAGTCTTTTCACCTAATTGGTTCTCAACCTCTGCCTTATATTCTTTGAACTTTTCAAGGGTTTCAGACTTATGATACATTAGGTAAATATAGTTATATCTAGAATAATCATTGATTTCATCAAACCATAGAGGTCTGAATGTATGAGCTCTAAGGGTTCTTTTGCTCTAAGACATTTTCTCATAAAAGATCTTTTGGTCATTTTACCCTCAAGACATGATTCACAAGATGGTAGAGAGTTATCTTTCAACTGACTTAAGAGTCTACTCTTAACCAATCTCCCAATCTTATTGGGATTACTGTGGCCAAATCTTAAGTGCCAAATATAGGCTTTAGGAGAAAATTTTTTGTTTCTTATTTTGAGTTTCAACTGTTTTAAACATTTTTATATTCAAAACAACTTTTACCTCAGTTGGTTTTAACACATATAAGTTATTTCCAGTTTTGTGGATACATATTTTAATACATTTTGAAATAATGAACACTTCATTATCTTCAAAAGAGACTTTATACTTTTGTTCTATCAAACATGAGATAGATATTAAATTTCTCCTCATGGTAGAAATGTAATAAACATTTTCAAGTGAAATGAATCTATCTTCAACAAATAACTTTTTATCTCCCTGCTTTAACTGAGATAACCTCCCCGCTCTCCGTACCTTAAAGGTTGTTTCGCCTTCTGCAAGTTGCCTCTAGGAACTAGTTTCCTGAGCGAAAGCGCACATATGATTAGCAGCACCTGAATCTAATATCCATGTTAATTTATTATTTTCTGCTACACCTGTCCCAATGACAAGTAGATCATATTTACTTTGTTGTGCTTTCTTAGTTTCCTCATGTATGACATTCATGTTTCTTAGTTTTAACATATTTAGAACATGTTCATTAACAGAGGTTTTATCCCTTATGTCATGGTTATAAACTTCTTCAAGAATATCATTCTTGACAAATGATCCAAACAATGTATGTAATGAATCCTTGATTTCTTTAGCAGAAACCATGTTCTGGAATTTCTTAACTAGTATATCGGATATATTTGTTTAGATATGAATTCGGGCCTTTTCATTTGTCTTAATCCATTTGTCATATGCACTCCAAACTCTTTGGTTTAGAGATGAGCTGGGAGATAGAGGGTATTCCTATGTTAAAACAAACTTTAAATCATCATATGCTAGTATTGCGTTTATATTTGATTTCCATGTTGAAAATTAATATTGTTAAATTTATCGAAAGCGAGTAATTTAAAATAATTTGACATGCTGAAAATATAAATAAATTCTAATCAGTATATTGCTTTTAAATCTAATCAAAATTTTAGTAGAAGTAATAATGTACTTAAATTTTATTATTTATTTACAACGATACTTTAGTGACTCAGAATAGATTCTACCTAGGGGCAGTCAAATACTCCTTCACTGAAGCAAGACATTCTTGACTAAATACTAATTCCAGAAAAACTTTTACTTCTATAGTTATTTAGTTACCGTTTTTTATCAAGAACTCACGAACTCTTAGTAACTTTTGTAAGTGTAACCCTCCATTTTCAGACCTCAAAGTTCAACCCCAATGATGCTTCTGAATTGGAGAGTCAAGGTTGGAAATGGACCTAAGAAATCCTATCCATTTTTGAAGTTTGAGTTGTTTTGAATCCCATGTTACAATTCTCTCAAGGGATAGCCACCGAAAAAAACGACTAGCTTATGTTGCCTAAAAACGACAAGCAGACACAACATAGAAATCTCACGGACTAATGGAAGAGATCGCAGGATATGTTGATACACATCCTTCACCTACTTACTATGAACTACTTCCCCTATTCACCTTGCTATTGACCCATGCAAACACTTTTTGAATGAAGGTCACTCCCAGGGTGATACGAAGCCGAGCATGAATCTCACGGTGTGAACTCTTAGGGATGTGAGAGCTAAGAATAACATATCGTATATATTATTAATTTTCCACTGAAGTTTTCTATTTGTTTTGGGTAAATATTTACTTAGGTATATTCCAGCTAATAAACAACCTAAGTCTAGGTATTTATCCAAGTATAACATTTATATTTGGATTTAACCTACAATGTCTAAGTGATCAACCATTTTATTACCTCACTTTACTCATGCATGCTCATAAAAATGGGTTAACAAAACTCAAGAACTGATTAAAATCTCCAGGTAGTAGGTGCTTCATAAACCGTCAACTTAAGTACCTCCAGCCTTAGACAGGATTTTAGCCCGGGTGAGTTTGTAACCAAAGTTACAAGATAACGACCTATTTAACTATTAAAAAAATTGTTATTTGTTAACCCTAGGTGAGCATGCATCTTATCTTTGTTATGGATTTTAAATGTCTAATTTATTTTATCACACTTTATAAAATATAGACATGCTTTCAATCCATAACATTCATCAAACATTTCACAATTTAATATAACACTTTATATTAAAAAATGAAATTCTAACACCTGCATACTATATATTATAACCATTCACAACATACTTCAATGCATGCTACATGCTTCCTATGGTAGGATTTTCAATCTACATGGCATACTATGTGCACATACAAGATTTATTTAATTGTAACATACATTCATAATGCCTAAATAATTAAGTACACACTGATATGGACCAATTTTGACATCCTAAACAAGCAAACAACCTAAGTTATTACAATAGCAATTAAAAATAGCTTCAAACAGCCTTTAGACTGCACAAATCGACATCAACGGGACCCGAACCACCCAAATCGAACCTCCAAGGCTTGAAATCAAGCTGAACCGATCAAAACAAGGATGAACCAAACCTCCACGACCTGAACCGGCCGAACCGGTTCACCGTCGAACTGTTCGAATCACATGCGCGTATTTCTGGAATGGATGAAGCACAACGCTGTAACACTTCAAAGCAGCATTGCAACGCTTTGAGGAATATCTTCATGTTGGTGGGTTGTCTGAAGAATAGCGTTGCAATGCTGCAAGGCAATAACTTCAAAAATGTTTTTATACTGCTGAGCTTGTTTCCTTCTTTCTTCAATTATAACCTAATTAAAACTTTATTGACTCTAACAAATTTATAAACATTTAATCACGCATTAAGACCCATAAACAAAGAGTCAATTACAACAATTACAACAGAATTGAAGATAAATCTAATGCCAAAACTGAAATTATCTATATCAACACCGATATTCATACAACTTATGAAAATCACCCACCAAGCTAAAATTAACATGAATTAAGTGCTTAAATCTGCTTTGATATCAGTTGTTGGTATTGACAATCAACAAGTGGAAGGAATTTGGATCTTAAGAACTCTAATTTCATCAATTTTAGCAATCTAGCAACCATGGTCATAATAACGAAATAGAATTTAAGAAGTTCATACCTTAGAAGAATTCTACTATTACTTCAATTCCAACTCGAATTTATTCTCCAACATCTTGTAGACCACCACTTGATCTTCTCTACTATCCTCTAAGACCTTAGATTGGATTGTAAGATTAAAATGAGCTGTAATTGGAGGGAATTTTTTGAGTTTGGATGAAGAAGTCCTGAATATTTTTCAACCATAGAGAAAGAACTTTTCTTTCTCTTAATTCAACAGCCTCTCCTACTCTTCTCAGCAAGACAATTCGGTCTTTTTTGTCAAAATCAACATGCAAATCTAATTTGATGTCAAATGGACACCAAGAACTCATGCATTAAGTGGAAAATGAAGTGGTCTATTTAGTGGGAAAATCCTACTTGAATTTAAAATCAATTTCAAATGAATTTTCTTTAAAATTCATGAAAATTAAATTTAAATTTATAAAATACTTGATTCATCAATCAATATTTATAAAATATTAATTTTAAACAAAATTGATTTTAAATAATTAATTAAACAATTTTAATTTAATATCAAATATTAAATAATTAAACCACTAATACCACAGACATGAATCCCTATTCATCAATTTAATATTTAAAGCACATTTAAATATTCTTCTATTCTCTAATTTCATTTAATTCGATAATTAAACGTATAATAACCGATTCCATTAATTCAAATTTGAGTGTTTCAAATTTTCTCATCGCGCTATTCTAAAGTTTAATCCGTTTGTGAGCTAGTAGGGGGACCTAATGGACCTACAGATCATGAGCTCTAACGACTCCGAGATTAATTGGCTAAACTCTTTAAACCGAACTAATTAACATTCGTTAACTACCAAGTCACTCCACTAAAGCCCAGTAGTTGCACTCCTTTCACTGTAGATATATTTCTATCCACACGATATAACCGTAATAAGTAGGTCAGCCCTTCACAGATTGTTCGTAATAATGGCTGGGTCAAAAGCTATTTTACCTCCGAGATTACACCATACTCCTTAAGTCTCACGGATCTTCTAATAAACAATTGGTTTATAATCTAATCATCAAACTGAGTCCCCCTCAGGCCAATGAGAGGGTGGGGTCTTTTGTTTAAGACCTGGAGTCATCACTTAAGGGAACGACCTCTCTACTATCCCTCAAAGTGGGTAGGATTGAATTTCATCTTCCATCCTATGTCCCCAACTATCTACCCAGTCTTACCCTTGAAATGGGAGGCTTATTGAGCCGGTGCTGTTAGGTCGACCCTCACCCATACAAATATAAGGATAATACCGAATAAACAGGAGTTTACAGTTAGCTCGAGATTAAAGGTTAAGTTACTTAGGTAATCACTTTGAAATAGTCAGTCTTATACAGCAAACAATGTTATAAAGTAAGAGTGACGTATTTCTTGGTTTGGTCTTATACAAACTCTTTGCATAGGATGCCTCCACTCGTATGTCTCCACTTGAATGATTTAGGATCACATCCTTTGCACTAAATACAAAGTGGGTCGCGTTCGATAGTGTTTCCATAATAAGGTACCCAAGTGTTATTTGTATACTATAGATCATTTTGGCTATCTACTTGAACTTGATCCACTCTTATGTCTCCACATAAAGTCCAAGTACTCATGTAATAACCATGGATCTTAGTTTATTAGATTTAGGTTCTTTCTAAAATGAAATGAGCAATTCATACATTCAATAACAACTTTATTGAATAAGCCTCAATAACATCATTATTGATAAATAAGTTTACTTTTAGAACTGCGAGTTTTAGGACGTAAAACTCAACATTATTGACAATCTTCTTGTAAACACAAGGTTCGTCAATGTTCTGTTCAAAGCAATAAGATTTGGTCACAGTGTTAAATCTTATATTCCAGGGTCGAGACACTTGTTTTAACCCATAATGGATCTTTTAAGCTTGCAAATCTTTTACTCTTGACCTTGTTGAATAAACCCCTCTGGTTGAGACATATAGATACTCTCTTCAAGATAGCCATTCAGAAAGGCTGTCTTGACATCCATTTGCCATATCTCATAAACTTAAAAGGTAGGAATGGATAAAAGTATTCTAATTGACTTAATCATGGCAACTGGAGAGAAGATTTTTTCATAGTCCACCCCATTTCTTTGTGTAAACCTTTTTGCCACGAGTCGAGCTTTGTAGGTCTGAACCATACCAACTTGGTCTCGTTTTCTTTTATAGAACCATTTGCAACCAATAGGTTTTACCCCATTTAGTTGATCTATAAATTTCTAGACTAAATTGAAGTACATAGACTTCATTTCGAGATCCATGCTTTTTATCCATTGGTCTCGATCTACTTCATCCATTGCCTGTTTAAAGTTTAATGGATCCTCCAAGCCATCATCAGATATGACGACCTGAGTTTCTGTTAAACCCATGTGACGATCAGGCTATTGAACAATCCTCCCACTACGTCGAGTCATTCTCAACTCTTGAAATGGTTGTGTGTGACCAAATGTGCTAGTTTCATCAACGACTTTTGTTGATGGACCAGCCTGATCAACAACTTTTGTTGATCTATCTATAGTTTCTCTGGACATCTCATTTAATTCTAGTTTAGTGCGAGGTTGATGATTTCTTATATAGTCTTTCTTTAAGAATGTAGCATTTGTCAATACAAACACTTTATTATCTTCAAGATCATAAAATAGACCACATTTTATTTATTTGGGATATCCTGCAAATAGGCATACTTTTGAATGTCGTTCTAGTTTCTTTGGGTTTTACACCAATACATGTATCGAGCATCCCTAAATTCTGAAGTAATGTAAACTACCTTTACGACATCTCCACAACTCGTTTGGTATTACTGAAACACTTTTTGCAGGAACCATGTTCAAAATATACACTGCAACCTGTATTGAATATTCCCAAAATGAAGTGAGCATAACTCATCATGTAACAAACCATGTCCAACAGGGTTCTATTTCTCCTCTCCGTTACACCATTTTGTTGTGGCGTATCGGGTGCTGTGAGCTGAGATGAGACTGAATTCCATATTCTATTTAATAGTCTTGGAATTTCAATTCCATATACTCACCACTTCGATCTGATCGAAGTATTTTAATATTTTTACCTAATATGTTATCAACCTCTGCCTTATATTCCTTGAACTTTTCAAGAGTTTTAGACTTATGATGATTAGCTAAATATAGCCATATCTACAATAATTATCAATGAAACTAATGAAATATTTAGATCCTCCTCGTGCTTTAATGTTCATCGAACCACAGAGGTCTGAATGTATAAGCTCTAAAGGTTCTTTGGCTTTTTGACATTTTTCCCATAAAAGATCTTTTAGTCATTTTACCCTCAAGACATGATTCGCATGGATGTAGGGAATTGTCTTCTAACTGATTTAGGAGTTCACTCCTTAACAATCTCCCAATCATTTTGAGATTTTTGTATCTAAGTCTCAAGTGCCAAAGATAGGCATTAGGAAAAATTTTTCATTTTTTTTTATTTTGAGTTTCAGTTGTTTTAAACATCTCTATTTAAAATAGTTTTTCCTTAGTTGGTTTTAATATATATAAGTTATTTTCAAGTTTAGCAGAACATATTTGAATACCTTTTGAACTAATGAACACTTCATTGCAATTAAAAGTAACTTTATACATATGTGCTAATAAACAAGAGATTGATATTAAGTTCCTTTTCATGTCTGGTACACAATAAACATTTTCTAACAAAATGTAGGCATCTTTGAAAAATAATTTCAAATCTCCAACTACACGAGCTGAAACGACTCACCTGTTCCTACCTTGAAAGTCATCTCATTCTCTGTAGCTATTTCCAAGAACTAGTTTCCTGAATGAAAGTGCAAATATGGTTAGCAACGCCCGAATCTAATTTTTAGGTTCAATGACAAGTAAATCAGATTTACCTTGTTTCGTCTTTTCAACATTCTTTTCAGCAAGGTATTTTGGGCAGTTTATTTTTCAATGCCCATCTTCATCATTTACCTTTAGTAACTTTGGCCTTGCTTTTATTTGCAGGAGCTTTCCTTTTCCTTTTTCCCTTCTTCTTCATCTGAATACTCTTATCTTTAGAAGTAGAAGGTACATACTTCTTTCCAGAGGGTTTAGTCCTAGAGACAATCCCGTCTGGAATTTTTCAGGAGTTACGACATTTGTTTTAACTTCCTGATCTTTATTTTTCATCAGAGTTTGATAAGTCTAAAGCTCATTAAGAAGAGTAGTCAGATTATATTCTATTTTGTTCCAAATGGAGCAGTCGCCGTAAAAGCGACACGAAACCAAGTATGGATCTCATGGTGTGAACTCTTAGAGACGTGAGAGCTAAAAACAATACATCATATATATTATTAATGTCCTACTAAAGTGTTCTATTTGTTTTGGATAATTGTTAATCAGGTATATTTCAGCTAAAAAACAACCTAAGTCTAGGTGATTATCCAAGTATAATATTTACATTTGGATTTAACCTACAATGTCTAAGTGATAAACCAATTTATTACCTCACATCGTTTACGCATGCTCATAAACCCGGGTTAACAACACTCAAGAACCAGCTAAAATCCCCAAGTAGCAGGTGTTCCGTAAAACATCAACTTAAGTACCTTCAACCTTAGATAGGATTTAGCTCGGGTGTGTTTGTAACCATAGTTTTACAAGATAACGACCTATTTTAACTAATTAAAACAAGTTGTTATGTGTTTACCCTAAGTGAGCATGCATCTTATCTTTGTTATAGATTTTAAATGTCTAATTCATTTTATAACACTTTATAAAATTGTAGACATGCTTTTCCATCTATAACAACACCAAGCATTTCATAATTTAATATAACAAATTATATTAAACACATGAAACCCTAAATCATGCATACTATATATTATAACAAATTACAACATACTTTCAATGCATGATCATGCTTTCTATGGTGGGATTTTAAATCTACATTGCATACATTATCCACAAATAAGATTTGATTTAATTTAATTATAACAGACATTCCATAATGCATAAATAATTAAACACACACCGATATGGACTAGTTTTGGCATCCTAAGCAAGCAAAAACTAAATTATTACAAGAATAATTTTAGAAACGGCTATGGATCACCCTTGAATCGCCTGAATCGGTTCCAAAACTCTCGAGCCAAACCTCCAAGGCAAGGGAATGGGCTAAACTTGACCTAAAGCAGCTGAACTAGACCATCAGTAGCCGAACCGACCAAAATTGAACCACCCGAACCTACTGCATCCCCGCATGTGCCTTCCTGGGCTGGCTAAAGAACAACATCGTAACTTTGTTCATGTAGCGCTGCAATGCTGCGAAGGTAGTGGCAATTTTGCTAGTGTTTTCTACGAGCTTGCTTCAATTCTTCTTCAATTATAACTTAATTGCAGCTCTATTGATTATAACAAATTTATAGGCTCTTAATCACACATTAAGACCCATAAACAAGGAGTCAATTACAAAAACTACAACATATTTAAATAGAAATCTAATGCCAAAACTATAATAAATCCATATCAACACTCATTTCATACAACATATGAAAAACACCTACCAAGCTAAAATAACGTAAATTGAATACTTAATATATGCCCTAATACTAATTGCTAGAGTTGACATTCAATATGCAGAAGTAATTTTGATTTTAAGCATTATAGCTATATTAATTTTAGTGAATTAGCATGCATGTCCATTTTTTAAAAATTAGGGTTAGAGAAGAACAACCTTTGAATAATCCCTTAATTACTCCAATCTACTGCAAATTTCTTCTTGAAAACTTGACGTAGACTGCCACAAGAACTTCTCTACTATCTTCTTGATCTTAAATTAGGTAGTGAAATCCAAATTGAGAGATGTTTTGAATGAATTTAGAGTTAGAGAGGATTTTTGGAGAAAAACAAATTTTCCTTCAAAATTTAAATTTTGCATGAACCTCTCAATCTAATTAAAATTCATCTATTTATAGATGAATTACATGCAAATATATTAAACAAGAAATAGACACCAAATCAATTTCTTTTTAATGGGTTTATGGGCGTTTAAAATTAAAAATAAGATAATGGGAAATGTGGGAACTTCCCACTTTCTTATTTTTAATTATTTTATAAAATTAAATTTCTAAAATAAAATTTAAAAGGAATTTTAAATAAAATTAATGCAATTTAAATAATTTTATTTAAAGTAACTAATTAAATAANAATTAAATTAATTTAATATCAAATATTAAATTAATAAAACACATATTCCATAAAATGAATCCTTATTCATATAAATAATATTTAAATCAAATTGAAATATTTTAACTCTCCAATTTTGTTTAATACGATAATTAAACATTAATTAAATATAATAATCCAAATCCTAATTTGAATTTGGATAATTTAAAATTCTCTCAGCACACTATTCTAAGATTTGATCCATTTACGAGCTAGTAGAGGGACATAATAGACAAAAAAATCATGATAAATTGACTAAACACTTTTAACTAAATTAATCAATATTCGTTAACTACCGGATCACTCCACTAAAGCTCAGTAGCTGCACTCTCATTACTGTAGATATATTTATGCCCATTTGATTTAACCATGATCAGTAAGTCGATCCTTCACATGTTTTTCGTATTTACAGCTGGTCAAAATTACCATTTTACCCTTGTAATACATAGACTAGGAGTCAGTACTTAAAGGAACAACTTATCTACAAACCCTGAATTTTGGTAGAAATGAATTCCGTTTTATAGGTTATGTTCCTAACTATCTACCCAATGTTACCCTTAAAATAGGAGGCTTATTGAGTGACGATGTTGAGTCACGCCCATGATCCTAAATAAACAGGAGTTTATAGTTAGCTCAGGATTAAGATTGAGTTACGTTAGGTCAACAATTGAAATAGTCAGTTTTAACAGTAATAACAGTAAATGACGTTTTAAAGAAAAATGACTATTTCGTGGCTTAGTCTTATACAAACATCTTTTCAGGATGCCCAACTCGTTCGTATGTCTCCACATGAACGATTTTAAGATCACATCGTTTATATCAAATATAAAGTGGGTCGCATCCATAGTGTCCCCAGGATAAGGTACCCAACCCCATCCTTATAGACCATTTTGGCTATATATTCAAACTTGATCCTTTTTTATATCTCAACATAAAGTTCAAGTACTCGTATTATAGTCAGGGGTTCGTTAGTTTATTGGATTTAGGCTTTACAAGTGCAATTTACACATTCAATAACAACTTTATTGAATAAACTTCAATAACATCTTTATTGCAAATAGAATAAGTTAAATGTTTACAAAACTGTAAGTTTTAGGACATACAACCCATCAGAACTAACTTTTTTCACTAATGTGTTGGCATTAAAATTGGGCTTAGATTTAGTATACTTTGAAGTTCATCTTTGAAGTTGTTTTTCTATCTTGATGGCAACATGTACCATCTCTTTCAAATCCTGACAAGGTTGAATTTCTTCCCAATAAGGAAGCATCTCGACTATCTCCTCATTAAGTCTTCTGTAGAATCGATCTATGGTAGCTTCTTCATCCTCATATATATATATGGTCATCTCCTCAAGTAATAGCAACATCTCATCATAATCGTTTTTAACACTCTTGCACCCTTGTTTCAAAGTTTGTAGTTTGTGAAAAGACTTCGGCGCAAAATGTTTCCTCGTGAGAAACTTAATTTCTTTCCATGAAGGCATTGCTTGAGTTTTACTCCTCTTTTTTTATAACATATTATTCCACCATATTAATGCATATTCTTCAAATGTATCGACAATAAATTTTACCTTTCTAACTTTTCACTATAGTGGTGGTGGTCAAATATGGTGTCAATTTCCTCCTTCCAAAGAAGATACTCCTCTGAATTTGTACTTCCGAAGAACAACGGAAGCTTGTTTCGGACACCATGGTAGTAATCTTTTGGTACTCTTCTTTGTGTATTCATGAAAATTTAAATTGTTTATAACTAAAAATTTAGCTACTTACTTGACGTACATGCTTGACGTTCCCCCCTCCGAAGTCACCGCCAGCCCACGATTTTTCTTTTTTAGTTTTTTTCCTTTCTATCAATCTCAACTCTAGGAAGATTAGATCCGATTGATTTTCTTTTTTAATAATTCAAACACAAATTACACTCAATCTTGATGCAATTACTATTTTTCTGTCAAAGAATAACGCAACAAAAAACCCTAATTAGAAAAAAAAAAACAAAAAAAAAACCAATGGAATAAAACAAATACCCAATCTAGAGCTTAGGCTATGATACCAAATGATACGAAAATCCTAGGAATTGAAAATTAAAAACCCAAATGTTGAACCTCTAATATCAAATTCTAAAACCCTCAAATCAATATGATTTCAACCCTAAGGATTGGGTTAGACACGGATTTCTTAAGATCAAATATCTTGAAACAAAAAATAAGTTCCCTAGCCCAAGATTCGAATACTCCATTGATCGATCCCCTTGAATGTTCTTAACATGCAATTCAAATGAATTACAAATTCAAGAACCTCTTTGGCTAACCTTGAAAACAAAATAAAAAGGCTAAAACTCAATTCATCATAAATATGATAAAAACAACCTAATAGCAAGGCTTAAATAGCCTCTCAATAAAAACCCTAATGCAACATAAAAAGACTAAATTCCACCTACTTAAATGTCATAAAAAGGATAGAATTGGAAAATGCTAAAATTTCATCAAATATAGTAAACAAAATATAAATAATAATTTGATGTTTGAGCGGTTCATACCAGATTGAAAAAAAAAAAGCTATTGAGTTAGATATTTTGAAATTCAAAGGAGAAAAAAAAAAAAGAATGAAGATACAAGGTTTGGGGGTGTTCGCATGAGATTTATAGAGAAAATTGTTTCGTGGATTAAACTTATATTTGTGTTGATGTGGCTTTAGTACTTGATCCTCATTCTCTCTAAGTTGAATGTTCTTGAAGTCAAGGTCTTGGAAGAAATTGTGAATCTTCCAGCTGTCGAGGAGTTATAATTTAGAGAATTCTCTAGAATTGCCAACGGGCTTGGTTTAGTTGGTCCAAACCTGGACCTATTTTGGCATTTGGGCAACCAGACTATAGCCCAAATTATAAAATTAAATTGGGTCAAATTAATTTTATTTATCTAATGTTTGTGATGAAAACACGTGGCGTCACATTTGGAAATTCGTCATTAATTTAGTAAATGATGTGAAAATTTGTGATTGATCCAAATTTCTCTTCAAAAAATGCCCATTTTCAAGATTTATGCATAGAAGTGGGTGGATGAATCTCAAAAAAGTTGAAATTAGAATCAAAATACAAGTAATTTATTATTGACTTTGATATGTCGAATTACCCAAACCTTTAATTAAAATTTGTAATAAAGTTTGGGACATGACCAAACTTTAATTTAAGAAAAGCTTCAAGTTTTATCGTCGATTTAATTTGATTTGGAGCTAAAAACTTAGAAATTTGAATTTAGTATGAAATTTGGAAGATAACCAAAATTTTAATTTAAGAAAATGATTTGGAGCTAAAAAATCTTAGAAATTTGAATTTAGTTATGAAATTTGGAGTATGACCAATTTTTAATTTAAAGAAAATTTCAAACTTTATCTCTAATTTAATTTGATTTGGAGATAAAATTAAAATTTGAATTTAAAAATGAATTTGGAATATCACCAAATTTAATGAAGTTCTTCATTTCATTATAATAAATATATAATGGTAATATAATATGAAATTTAATCTAATCAGATTTCATAATTTGAAAGATTCCATTTTGGTAAATTAATCAATTTCCCAAATTGAAAAGATTATCTAAACGTAATAGATTCAAAAATTCAAATTTTTCTATAATTGACTCAACCCAGTTATTTGCCAAAAGGTAAAACAAATGCCAGGCAAAAATTTCATTTCTTTTCTTTTCTTTTTCATTCAGTTGATTTTTTCTAATTGAAGCAATGAACCAGTCTGAAGAAAACTCCAAATGAATTGGGATTAATCACAGTGAAACAAGTTGTAAAGAAAGTTTTATTATAATAATATTACTGTTGTCCCCTCGCCCTTGCCGCCGAATCTCCGTTTGGCATACAGAATGCTCTATAGATCTATCGCATGGTGGCAGGCACGACGCACACGCTAGCCATGCGGTGGCCCTACACCCACTTCTGGAGAATGGATCTGGTGATCATGCAGATCTAGTCACCGTCAGAGGTACCAACTCAGCGTTCGTAGTCGTCGTTGCCGTTTTCCTGGTCGCCATTGTGGAATTTCGCCGGATGGGTCATCATGCCATAGCCCAGTCTGTTGAGTGGGAGGGGGGAAAAAATGAAGAATGTGAGAGAGAAGAGAGAGAAGGCGAGATGGGAGAGAGAATAAGGGAGAAGAGGGAAAGAAAGTGAGAGGAGGAAAAGAAAAAATAAAAAGGAATCTAGGGTTTTTCTTTAGATTTTTATTTTTAATTTTTAATTCTTTCCTTCCTTTTTTTTTTTTTTTTTTTTTTTTTTCTTTTCTTCTCTCCACGACTTTCATCTTCTTCTTTTTTTTTTTTAAACTTAATTTTCCAATTTTTTTCTTTTTTTTTTTTCATTTTTTTCTTTAATTCAATTAATTTCAACTCCCCTTTTCCTCTTTTTTAACTAATTTAATTTGATTTTTTCTTCTTTTATGATTTTTTCAGATGTTTTTCTCTCTCTCTCTGTTAACTTTAATTTTCCAAATTTTTTTTCCTTTTTTCTTTTCTTTTTTTTTTTCATACTTTATTCTTTTTTATTTTTAACTAATTCAATTTCATCCCTTCTTTTTCTTCTTCTTTTTTTTTTCTTTTCCCTTTTTTTCTTTTCCTTCCTTTTTTTTTGAAACTAATTTGATTTTCCAAATATTTTTTAAAACTAATTTAATCTTTCCAAAAATTTTCTTTTTTGTTTCTCTTCTTTTTTTTTTTTTTTTGTAATTTTTTTTAACTAAATTAATTTTGACATTTTTTTTCTTTCTTTTTAAACTAATTTTATTTCAAATTTCCTTCTTTTCTTTATATTTTTTAGAACTAATTTCTTAAAAACTAATTTAATTTTGTTCACATTTGATTTCTTTTTTTTTTTACTCACTTGCCTCTATTCTTATCTACACGATATAAGTTATCGGGACTATTCTTATCTACACGATATAAGCTATCGAGACGCATTTAAGGGGTATTGCAAAAGGTGCGTTTTTTTTTTTTTTTTTTTGTGTGTGTGCAGTAGCGTCTTCAATATGTGACCACCAACTTTTATTAATCTTAGGGAAGACGAATTCATCTAGGCCAGACTATTTTGACCTTAGAGGGGTTCGGGACTCTTCTTCTCGAGAGGGCTAGATCATCTTGCCCTTAGTGGGAGCCAGATCATCTGACCTTGTCGAATCATCTCAACCTTGGAGAGGGTTGGATCATCCGGCTCTTAATGAGGGCCGGATCATATGACCCTACTGCATTGTTTGACCCTTAGAGAGAGTCGGACCATCTTACCATTAGTGGGGATCGAGTTGTCTTCTTTTGAAGTGGGTCAAATCATCTTACCCTTGGAAAGAGCCAGATCATCTTGCTTTTAGTAAGGGTCGGGTCATCCTCCCTTAAAGAGGGCCAGGTCATCTTCTTCTGGAAAGGGTCAGATCATCTTTCCCTTAGTGAGGGTCGAATAATCTGACCCTACCACATAATCTCACCCTTGAAAAGGGCCAGATCATCTTACCCTTAGTGAGGGTTGGGTCATCCTCCCCTGAAGAGAGCCAGGTCATCTTCTTTTGGAGAGGGTCGGATCATCTTGCCCTTACTGAGAGCCGGATCATCTGACCTTGCCACATTTTCTCACTTTTGGAGAGGACTGGATCATCTTGCCTTTAGTGAGGGTCGGGTCATCCTCCCCTGAAGAGGGTGGGGTCATCTTCTTCTGGAGAAGGTCGGATCATCTTGCCCTTAGTAAGGGCTAGATCATCTGAAACTTAGAGAGAGCCAGATCACCTTGCCTTTAGTGAGGGTCGGGTCGGATCATCTGGAAAGAGTCGGATCAACTAACATGCTTGCCTTATCTACAGATAGTGACATTAAAAGGCTCCTTCGATCCTCTCTGTTCACACGGTCTCAGCATATGTCCAAGCCTCATGGACTTCACCATCTTTTGCTTCCTACTTATTTTAAAACCGTACCACTGAAATTTATTTCTCCTTAGTGACACTATTTTTTTTATTTTTATTTTTTGTAGAGTAATGGTTAAGTTAATTGAACATGTCTCCTCTGGGAAGAAATGCCTCGTAATCCATGAAGATATGAATCAACCTATAGCCAATGGACTTAGCCTACCTGTGGAGGAGCCATTAGTTGGTTCCTTAGCCAATGTATGGCTTGATTTAGACAATGACACGACCCCATTTGAATTATCAGCAGAAGTGCCCTTGACTCAGGAAGAGAAAATGTGGGTGTTCCATTCCTCAATTCATAAAAAAAAATCCTACTTCTGATCGGGTGTTAACTCTTGGGCATCACATAATTGATGGTGAGACTCGTTGGAATGCCACTATAAAAGTCCCTGGAGAATTTACCTTTATTGGTGATGACTTTTACATATACGTAAAATTAAAATAGTGACATGACTCGAGCTTTTTGCAAAGCTTGGTGTCCATCGACCAATACCCTTCATACTATCGGGGGTGAATTACCGATCTCCTATGGGATCTATGGTCATTCGGTGGCCTTTCGATCAGAGAAGGCCTTTACGAATAGGTCATTCTTTATCTTAGAGAGTTAACTGGCTCTCGAGAAAAAGAGAAATACCTCCCAAATTCTTGTGAACATCTTTTCTAGGCGTACCATTCAATAATTTGCCTATAGAAAGAGCGTACATTGAAGAAAGATCATGCATCGTCTTCTAAGAATGACTCCCTGGTGACCATTAGCTCGTGGATTTCGTTTTGGTTCCTCGGGGCTCAAAGATATGACAAGCCTACTATTCAAATGCAAAAGAAAGCCTCTCGCTCCCGGTCTACTCAAAATCCAGATGATGCAGACATCAAATCTCAAGATTGGTCAAGTAGAGAAAACATGTTATTCAAAGAACTCAGGATAGAAGACGATTCAAAGGATAAAACATACTTGGTTGCATTTTTATCTTACTGGTTGTGTCTTTCATATTCTTGCACAAAGGAGGTTACCTTCAGCCTCACCATTCCAGTTCTAGCCAATATTTACCACGACGTACATTTGATATCTAAAGCTTTAACTCCGATCGACGTATGACCTTTTACTTTCCTATGCATTATGTCTACAGTTGGCCAATTCACTATTTTAACACCCATTACCCTATTCCAGTGGATATCTAGGGTCTGAAGATGGCCAACTTTTTTGTTAAAGGAGGCTCAATTTACTTTGGAGAATATGACGCATGAGAACTGATCCATAAAGATGCAAATATCCTATGGCACGTGAATTCTCAAAACCGGAGCAGAAATGAGCATTTAATTGATGACAGAGATCAATCCTTTCACCAATCCAACCAAATCTCCAGTATGCGATCATGGAAGGAACTCTTAACGAAGAGCATCCATGAGTGCATTCGGATCTTTTCAATTTCATTGTGACCGAAATTACCACACACACATTCTATCAAACAGTTATGCAATTTACACTAATTAACGACATGCTTTGATAAATAAAATACAAGGGATTGAGTTCATATACTTTTCATTTCGAACTCAGCGGAAACTACCTTCTACGAACTTTATCGTCCACCAAAGAGTCGGCTATGATAGCATGATCGTCTACACGAATGGTAGCAACACGAACAAGCACGAGCAAGCAGGAACGAGGATGACACCACCACTTAGAACCCTTGGTATTCTCGGAGTGAGATTCCAAAGTGTGGTCTTTATTGAATTTGGTAGAGGAAGGAGGAACAGGCTAATCATGTAGAACGATAAGCAAGTGGGAGAAAGCTATCGTATAGCGAGGATGCTTATCGTTTAGAGAAAGCTACACGATCGTGTAGGTTTTACTAAGCAATCGTCTAGTAATAGGTAAACGATCGTTTAGAAAACACGATATGCTAGGCGATCATATAGATAAGCTAAGCGATCGTTTAGAGACTGCATGCGATCGTTTAGACGATGAGACTCTATCGTATAGGCTCTCAGCTAAGCGATCAAAACGTTTTCACACCGTGAGCAATTTTTTCAAACTCCTTACAAAATGAAACAAATTTCCATTTTATTCTTTAGTTACCATAACCAAATACAGATTCTCCCACTAACGCACGATTGAGGAGATATTTCATGCTAGTTATCACATAATTAACCAATTTAATTAATAAATGAATATAATCATATTATATTCCTACCCTATTATTTGATATCATATATCTACTATAGTAATTTCTCCTCCACTTGATATAAATTATATTTATATCTAATTTCCTCCAAAATAATATATCTCATACATTTAGTCAATTATATCATACATAATTAACCAGTTCAATTATATCATATATAATCGAACTCTCTCTTGTTAATTTGAACATTTCAAATTGACCCAAAAACTGATTCTTGACTTTATCCTAGCTACCTAGGGGACCTTATAGACTTGTGGCTCGAAGCTCCAATGGTACATGAATAGCTGACTAAACTCTTTAGCCACGAGATACACCATGTGTTAACTGCCAGATATTTCATTAAAGACCAACAGCTGAACTCTTAACACAGATACATTTCTGTGTCCATCAGATATAACCAATCATGAGTACGATGACCTTCACAGATGCTCGTCAGTACAACTGGGCCAATTTACCGTTTTTCCCCTGTAGTTACATCTCACTCCTTAAGTACCACTATTCCTCTAATTAACAATACAACATAGTCCAACTATGTGTGAACACCTCTTGGGCCAAGAGAAGATGTGTGATGCCACATCGTTCAAGCCCTGGAATCAGCCCTTAAGAGAGCTATCTATCTACTTGCCCCTACTTCGGAGAATGAGTGAATTCTATCTTGTGTAGCTGAGTTCTCAGCCCCCAAATCAGACGAATCCCCAAAATAGTAGGTTTGAATCGGCGACCTGGCCACTTGCACCCATACAAATCAAAGGACTGCCCTCAATGGCAAGAGTTCCCAACTCACTTAGGATTGAGGTCATGTTACCTATGGTCATTCTAGTGAAGTGAAGTCTCTGTCAAGAACGGTGTTATATAACGAGATATTAACACTTCGTGGTTAGGTCGTATACAAACTCTTTGTATAGGATGCCCCCACTCGCATGTCCCCTACACAAATGATCAGGATCAGACCATCTATAACAAGTCACAATACTTGTAACCATTTCACAAAGCGGATCGCATCCATAGCATTACCAAGATAAGGTTTCCCTCCTATATCCATATACTACAGATCATTTTGGTTATCACTTAAAGACATGATCTACTTATATATCCGCTGTGGTTTGTGGTAAAGCAAATAAAACATACGACTGAGCAAAAAACAAGATGTGAAGTAAAATATCATATATTATACAACACAAGTATTCGTACAAACTGTTTACAAACTACAGGACACAAGACTTTAGGGCATCAACCCCAACAGCTATCTCTCCTCTCGATGTGAAGATATTTTGATCATTGAACCTTATAGTCCTTATCGGTTTGGTTGGCAATTTGGATTTTTACCAAGATATCCCAATGATATAGGGGAAATTCCACCTGTCTTCACATTCTACAACGTGATATATCATTTTAGGGTTTGCATTAGATGTCGATCATCGTCTTAAGTGTTCATACCAGCCCGCACATTGGATCCACGCAATCACGTTACTCTATGATATAGAAAATGGTGGCTGACAAAATATGGGAGTTATTTCTAGGAAAACATACATCGTTTAGTGAGTTGCACTATCCCCATCCCTTCCATCCTAAATTACCCAATAATAAAGGGAATAACCAGGGTGGCAAGCAAATTCGTTAGTTGTGATATGTATTTGTAAATTTTTAGGAAAAAAAAACGCTCTCAATTTTTAGATAAAATAGCCATCATTTAGAAAGATGGAAATCCTAACATGTATTTGTAAATTTTTATACTGTAACTTTTATAAAACTTAAACTATTCATTTTTTTTAAGTCTATAATTATTATAGAAACTCACATGATTTAGTTTATAAACATTAATTTGGTAATTTAAAATTTTTTAAATCTTTTTTAACAACGTTAAATATTCTATTCATTCATGTATCTCCCTAAAACTCAATACCGTTTTCTGAAAAATAATTTGATATATTATATAAGACAAATTCAATGGATAGCAATTTAAATATACTTTTTTGTAGTATGTTATTGATATTTGATATTTTGAAAATATGGCAACAGACTTCCGATCTAAATTTTCAATTAGTTTTTTCTATATTTGTTTTGAATTGATAGGGAGAGAGAGTGAAAAAAAAAAGTTGTGAACCTTGTCCTATCTCCACTTTTTATTAATTTTTTTAAAAAATTATCAGGTTGGTAATTTTTTTTTAATTATTGTGTTATACAAAAAAAAAAATATTTTATGTTTAATTATTTAATTAATTTTATTTTAAAAATCCAAAATATCAAATTTAATGTGAATACCTCACTAAACAATAAATTTTAAATCCCTAGCTCATTGAATAATACCTTATTAACAAGTTCTATCATTATGTTCTAAATTGTGTAGGAGCTTCCAACCATTTGAATTTTACTGATATCAAATTATTTATCCGGTTAGTATCTTTATTTTATATTTTCAATAAAATGACTAGTAAATTACTTTCTCTAGGAAAAAGTTTTAGCCTTCATTTTTCGGGTCCGGTCTGGCCGGGGCAGTTGGTTGGACTTTTTGCTCAAATTTTGAGTTTATTTTTTTTACACATATAAAATAATATAGTTTTTTGAAATAAAAATAAAAATGTGAAAAATAAATCTATTAAGTATTTTCCCTCGCTTCCACCTAAATATAGAAATATTATCAAAGCATTTTTTTAATCTTACTCTTTAAAAAATAATTTTGTTTGTTAAGATTTAAATTATTTTTAAATTATCAAAATTCGAAACTATCCATTTTTTAATTTTTAAAAAATGGATAAATTATTTTTTTTAACATGTGGAGTGGGACAAACTTTGTCCAAGCTAATGTTACTTATTTTGACAAAACCAAAAATTCATTTACTAAGATTACAACAATAAATTTTTGTAAACTCCATGTACCCAACGTCCTTGGTTTCAAGTAAATAAATATATTTAATAGGATTAAAAAACAATAATTAATTTTCTTTTTTAAAAAATAACTAATTTTTTTAATGATATCTTAACATTTTAATTGATTTCCAAACGTCAATGATTTCAAATTTAAAATGTTGTCAATTACTGCATAAAATATCTTAATGTGTAAACTTACTTTTTTTTAGTAGGAGAACATATCAAATTATATAACAAAAAAATTACAAATTAAAGTTCATAAGTTTTTAATTCATAAATCAAAACTAAAAAAATGATTATAGTTAAATTATTAGAAGAATGGTGTGTACCTCAATTGATTAGAGAGTTGAGTTGAAATTTATGAGATAGGTCCCAAACTGGACAATTTAGTTTTTTAAAATATTTTATCATATTTTAATTTTAAAAATTATTTCTAACATAATTAAAGAGTTACAATATTTATTTATAAATTTATAGTTGAATTCTCTTTTTAGTAAAAAGGAATTCTTTAAACAGAACAAGGTTTGTAGCTCAGTTGGTTAGAGCATTGGTCTATAGCCGAGGCATGGTTCAAGCCCCTCCGGAACCAATATAACAAGATGTTTGGTTATAAATTTTTCTCAATTTCTTACAACTGTCTGTTAGTTGAACACATCGCTAACCGGATTAAGGTTACAACCCCAACTAAACTTTCGTGTATCTAGGACGTTTTGTCAAGGACTTTTCTCAAAAATAGCTCAAACCGTTGGGTGCGTTGTTAGAAGCAGATAGGAAGTTTGACTTTTGATGATAATTTGCGCAATGCATTCATGATTTTAAGAATGCATTGAGACTGCATCCATTTTGATCGACAGATTGGAACACTTCCTTTTGAAATAAGATGGCGATGCAAGCGGTATGCGAGGGAGCTGTACTAGCACTAGAAGAGAAAGAGCAATCTTGCAATCATCGCCATAGTGCTCAAATTAATTACACCTACCAAAGAAAAAGATGCGTGTAATCGTTGCGGTGAACTATTTTCTTTGCATTAGAAAAGTTCACAATTAATAAGCATATTTCTCTTTGCGAAGAGGGAACATAGTGATTCAAGGTCACTCCATACTTGACATCTCGATTGAATAAAATATCTAAGATGAAGAAGGATACAAAGCCGAGGGTGATCAGATGGGTTCTCCTCCTTCAAGATTTTGATATGAAAATAATTGACCGCAAGGGGATGGAGAACCAAGTTGCGGATATTTATCCAGATTAGAAAATCTGAGGTTGACCGCAAGGAGTCAGAGGTGAGTGCAGGTTTCTGGATGAGCAGCTGTTTCAGATTGAAGAAGTGCCATGGTATGCTGACATAGTCAACTATCTGGTTTACGAGCAATTTCCTGAAGATTATACCTACCATCAACAGAAGAAGCTCAAACATGAATGCAAATATTATTATTGGGATGAGTCGAATCTGTATAAGAGGGGATCAGACCAGGTTATGCAACTATGTGTACAGGAAGCTGCCCATCAATGCATATTATTGCAATGTCACGATTCACCATATGGTGGATACTTTGGAGGGCAGCGCACCGTAGCAAAAGTCTTACAAAGTGGGTTCTATTGGCTGACATTATTTAAGGATGCCAGAGACTATGCAATGAAATGTGACCGGTGCCAATGCATGGGTAACATTTCATGGAAACATGTGATGCCCATGAACATCATTCTAGAATTGGAGTTGTTCGACGTTTGGGATATTGATTTCATGGGACCATTCCCACCTTCAAATGGTGACAAGTATATTCTGCTAGCCGTCGACTATGTGTCCAAGTGGGTAGAAGCAATAGCATGCACTGCAAGTGACGCGGCAGTAGTCTCCAAATTCTTGAAGAAAAATATTTTCACGCGTTTTGGCACTCCCCATACCATAATAAGTGACGAAGGCTCCCACTTTGTCAATTACTCTGTCAAAAATCTACTGCTGAAATATAATATCCTTCACAAAGTGATAACCGCATACCATCCACAGATGAATGGTCAGGTCAAAGTGTCCAATCGAGAGATCAAGATGATACTTGAAAAGGTAGTAAGGCCTTCGAAAAGGGATTGGGCAACAAAGCTCGACGATGCATTGTGGGCATACCGAACTGCATTTAAGACACCCATAGGTATGTCTCCGTATGCATTGGTATTTGGTAAAGCATGTCATCTGCCATTGGAGCTGGAATATAACGCGTTGTGGGCGGTGAAGAAGCTTAACTTCGACTTAAGAGCAACAGGGGAAGCAAGAAAGCTACAACTGGTCGAGCTTGATGAGTGGAGAACGCAAGCTTATGAAAATGCCAAAATAGACAAGGAACAAACAAAACGGTGGCATGACAGTAGGCTATGCTATAAAAATCTCTATGTTGGACAAAAGGTCTTACTCTTCAATTCACGTCTCCGGCTCTTTCCTGGCAAGTTAAAGTCGCGGTGGAGCTAATTACTGAGGACGGGAGTTGTACATTTAAGGTAATGGGCAGCGAGTTAAGGCATATTGCAGGGGTGATTTTCAGCGAGAAAAGACCTTTATAGAGCCGGGAAACCCGGATTAGAGGAAAATGGAGTGGCCCCTGCATTGGCATGCAACATCATCTAGGGTGCAAATCTTCTAGAGTATCCTTTGTTTGGTTCATGAACTCTCATTTCTACGATACTTCAATTGTCATTTATCTATCTGCATTTTACTTATCATTTTTTACTTCTCTAAAAAAAAATGGCCAAGAAAAATTTTGTCAACTTTTTCTTTTATCATTTGACCCTCGATGATGTTTCTTTGTCAACGATCAAGGTACATGATTGCGGAGGCACTACGCGAAGATGTAACTTCACTCCGTCACCGCAATCCAAAGGAGTACGATCGCCGCAAAGCAGGATACGCCAACAAACAATGCAGGCGACAACAAAAATTTGGGGGTTGTATTCTTCCTTAACTTTATTCCAAATTTTGCACTATCACATTGTATTTTAATTTTGAACATCTTATCACCGCATCCTCTTTGATTACTGCAATCATCTGACATTGATAAATTTAATAAGTCAACACATGCTGTCTCTTTACCAATTATGATTTCAATGATGAAACACATACTTCTATTTTTTTCATATATACTAGAGTCAACTTAATCTTAGAAAAGTCACCTCATGAAATATTTCTAGAAGTTAGAAGTCTGCTAGCTTTCTTTCAAACTCTCTTTACATAGCTTCCTAAGAACATCGGATGACTTCTTTCAATCTTTTGGCAATGGGGACATTGCCGCATTTTAAATTTAAGGGTGAGGTATTTATTTATCGCCTTGTTATTTAGAATAACAACTCCACTGTCAACGCAACGGGGAAACCTATGTTGATAAGAGTTAAGTTGTGAAGGGTACTTACCCGTAGTTAGATGTCCGCATGACACACGTTGGGGCAAGCCAAAACAAAAGTAAGTCGCCAGGATCAACGCATAAATAAATGACCGCAACTCCGCTGCCAAGTAAGTATGAGTTTAGTCTGAGGAAGAGCGCCTTACTCGTAGTTGGATGTCTGCATGACACACGAGAGGGCAAGCCAAAGTGAAGGCGAGGCACTTAGATCAGCGCAAGGTCAGAGAGAAATAATAATAATAATAATAATAATGTCAAAAATATGTAAGGATAAAAATCATTTGACAACTCGGTGGAATGTTTTTTTGAAATAAATCATGCGATGTCCTGAAATTGAGTAAAGTCCTTTTGAAGGTTAAACTTGCGGACCCTAGATCTTAGAAATATTTTAAGAGGAGACTTGAATAAGACTTAAGAAAATTTTGGTCTATAAGATTTGAAGGAAGTATCCTTGAGAAATCTAGGAAAAGAGATTACGGTCGACTTTCTAAAGGAAATTTTTAGCTTATGCTTGAGGACAAGCATTGTTTAAATTTGGGGGTATGATAATGGGCAGAAATGCACGTTATTACAGTACTAAGTTCTTAAACAATGCTTGCTTGCGTTGGTAAAATATGTTAGATTGTGTCCAAAAAGCATCAAGTTCATAACATTGCGGTCGCATGCGTCTATCACATAGAAACAGTTAATTTTTTTATTTTTATGCAGAATATGCGTTGACGCAAGGCGAAAAGCACGATCGTAAGAAATCAACGGTCGAATGCAGCATCACCGCAAGGCTTTGCGGTGATTTGTGTTCGCAAGCATCTGCTCAAAAAGGATTTCTGCATAGAGTCGCCGCAACTTGGTGGGTGCATTTGGGTGAAAGGCATAATTAATCACAATGGGACAGAAAAATGATGACGGTCGAATCCGAATTAAGTTGACAAGCTGCTAACGATAACAACTACACTCAACTTTTCGATGACAAATATTCGGCGTATCAGTCAGAGAATTAAAGCCATCCCATCTATGCAGTCATAAAAGAGAAGCCGCCTTTCACCCCGAAGGCTCTATAAATACCGAAGGCAACCTTTAGAAAAGGGTGGGGGAACACTTAGAGAATTTTCCTTTAGCTTAGCCTTGTTCTTAGTTTTTCTTTTATTTTAAGACGGAAGTAAGAGACGGAGGTTGTGCCGGTAGATCGTTCCGGTGAGCTCGGGTGAGTGTCAGAAGCATCAAGATCAGAGAGAGGGCAAGCTCCTGCAGAAGCAGGGATATCTTTGAACCGAATAGAGTTGCTAGTGTAAAGGCCTTGGGCAGTGAGGGATTGCTACCAGGCTCTCTACCTTTATCTTCCATTGTTATTTTGTACTCAAACTCATTTATAGAAATGGAATTTACTTCTCTATATCTATTTACTCTCTGTTTATTATGCATGAGTAGCTAAATCTGTTGAATGGGTTGAGAAACACTTAGCTAGCATAACTGGGGATCTTCATTCTTTGCGATTATATTGTATTATGTATGCTTCATTCGTCCAATAAAGGTACTCGGGAGGGTAGTATAAAGACAGGATTTAGGCTTGAAAAAGTCAGGTTAGAATCTAGGCTCGGAAGAGTCAGATTATAACACATAATCAAGAGATAGAAGCTTAGAAATAAGCATTGTTTACTATTACCGTATCGCATGCATCCTAGAGATAGGATATAATTGTGTGTGGTCACCTTGTCTTTATGTGCGTTTTGCATCATCGCATAGGAAAAAAGTAGAGACTTAGGAATAAACTCTATGGACACTTTTGCATTCAACACATGCGTCCTAGACTTAGGAGCACCGCATTTGCATTGGAAAATGACTTGCTGTGCATGGGTGTAGCATGATCGTATAGTCTGACGTATTCCTAAGTAACGATAGTTAAAGACCTTCTCAACCTGTTCATCCTCATACTCAGTGCATCTATTGCATAATTAAACTTTTCTCAAATCCACCACATTTATTTATTTCATTACCTCAAACAACAATCACAACAACTACTGATTTATTTGGTTACTGCAAGGTTTTCGTGAAAAATTATCACCGCATACCGTTTTCCCAAGTCCCTGAGTTCGACCCTAGACTTACCAGAAAACTCAGTGGGGTTTACACTTGGATTCCACTGAAAAAACTTGATTGCTCAACAAAACTCCATCACCGCACATTTCATTCCATTTTTTCACCTCGATAAAACAACGCATCACATACGTCCTAGAGTTAGGCTCAAGTGTGTGTAGCATGATCGCATGGCTTACGTTGACTAAGGTTGGCCTTGCGGTCATTTTTAAGTATTGCAATGAAGACATCTCCACATTTTATCTATTTTTCCATTCATTTATTTCATGTCAAGAGTTATCGTGTCTCTACCTCTAATTCATATTCTTATTGCGTTGTCTGTTAGTTAGGAGTAGGAGTAGTGTTAGCATAGAAACCTCTATCATTCTTTTATTCAATCGCCGCATGCACATTGCTCACTCTCATCTACAAGTCCCTGAGTTCGACCTCGGATCACTCGAGAAACTTGCGTTTGCATTATACTTGGCGTGAGCATAAGAAAACTTGTGACAGGATGCATGGTCATCGCATATAATCGTTAACGCATAGTCATTCCAACACATGACCATCACATGTGCAATCAACGCATACTTCAAAAACATGCATCGCATATTGCATCACACAGAATTTTAGTTGTTAAATAATTGACTTCTAATTTCTCGTCATCAACGCCTTCCTTTCCTACAGCCAGTGAGGATAGTTCTTCTTCCAGTGTCCATCTTGGTTGTAGTGGAAACACTTTCCTTTTCAACCGGTGGTGGACACTTTCTGTGGGGCGACAGGCGCCGGGTTAGCAGGGCCTTCCCTTTTCCCTTACCACCCTTCTTCTTCTTCCCCTTTGCAGAGTTAGAAGTAGAAGGTGCAAACTTCGTTTCTGAGGTCGAACCTCTATGAAATGTCCTAGAGCATGAAGTAACATTTGCCTCACTCTTTTTCCTCTTCTTCCTCTTCAATAAAGATTGGTAGGTCTGTAACTCGTTGAGGTGAGTTATAAGGTTATATTTCACTTGGTTAAGAATCACATTACTAACAAAGTGCAGGAAGCTCTCCGACAAAGAATGTAGGATTATACTAACCTGGCTGCCTTCATCGATGGTGACCCATTCAACTCCGCCATATTGAAGTGGAAAGCATATGTTCACGAACAGAGGTGCCTTCTTCCATTTTGGAGTTGAATATATACTTAAGAGCCTCATGCATAAGTTGTTCAGATGGTTGTCCAAAAATCCCCTGCAAGGACTCCATGATCTCATGCATTGAGACCATGGGCTCATGTTTCTTGGCCAAGACTTTAGAAAGACTTGCCTCGGGCCTTCTCATTCGCCTATGTCCATCGCTCGTATGACTCCTGTACATTTCAAGCGACATTGAGAGCTAGAATAGGAGGACATATCTCCATAAGGGCGAACATGAGATCCTCGATGATAAGAATCATCGTGATCATGTGTTTCCATGTCGAAAAGTTATCGCCAGTTAATTTTTCGGCGCTAAGCAAAGCTAACGTGGTTGTGGTCATTTCGAAAAGATTGTTGCTGAAAATATGAACAAAAATTTATTAGATTTTTCTAAACCACATTTTAACCAATTAATTTTGCAAAACAGTTTCAAGTACCCTAAGTGAAAGACTTCTATTGTGCAATGATGCCCTAGTGAGGTAGGACAAACGTCACCGATGGGGTGATCAGATGCCTCTTCGCTAAGATTGGACATTCTCAACCATTAGACCGAACCAACTTTTGGAACTGAACCTAATAGCCATCATTTATTCGGTTCAGAACTATTAACCTTTACCAATTTCGCGTAAGTATAACCCCTCGCTTTCGGTGCTAGAGTCCCACCCTAATGAGCCCACCATAGGGAAGAAGCAGATTAGGACAAGAGACTAAGTTACCTTATCCTCCTACAGAAGATCAAATAAAGAAATGCACAAAACTTCCATCCTTTAGGGGGACACTCCTAGGGTGCCTCGAGGCGATACGCAGTAACTTTATTCAATTCAACGAAGGAGACCGAGGGATATGCTGTCGCACTTCCTGCTCCCACTTACTATGAGCACTCTCTCTATCCACCTTGATATTAACCTACCCAAACACCATCTGTTTGGAAGACATGCCAAAGGTGCCTTGAGGCCGAGGGTAGATCTCACGGTGTGGATTATTTAGGAGAAACGTGAAAGGTTTAAGTGAAGCATCATATGCCCCAAGTACCTCCCACTGAATGTTCTACCTAGGGGTTCATTAACCTAGACAATTCGGCTACTGATTTTAGTCTAAGTTGTCTTTTTAAAGCTGCTGATAAATAACTTTTGTCTATGAATTATGAACAAGTTCAAGTAGTCTCATTTAAACACTTTAATGGACTGTTCTTAATTTGCATGCATATATCAAATCTATCTAATTCACCTTTCCAGGTAACTTAAATACCCCAGCCTAGACAGAACCTGCCTTAGACAAAAGGTCCCTTATAGATAGATTTGCTACACTTTAACCTTTTATTAGTGAATTTAATTATATTAAACTGATTAAAAGATTAAAGCCTTAAGGTTGCTAATCATATTAGAATCGTGATCCTAGGTCTATGTCATCCAAGTTTTAAAAATTTTACCATGAATTAAACCTAAGTGAGCATGCATATCTTTCTTATTGCTTTTAGTTCTAATTTCTCTTTAACCTTTAAAAAGAAACAACTAAAATACATTGCGCACAACTAGGTGTTTATAATACTTATAAAGTAACCTATGTGTCATGTTTCATGCAATGTCCGGTCATTACTATACATAACTTTTATATACGCGCGTAATAACCAAACAAACATGCTTTCCATTCACCCTTATACTATAACAATTATAATATAAAGATGATGCATGTCAATGCTTTTTATGCATGCATAAATATAACTCTTATATTATATGATGCATGAGCATGCTCTTACATAATTAAATCTTGCTTCTCTAAATTATAACATTTACAATAAAGAGAAGATGCATGACTAATGCATAACCTAAAGTGGGATTTACTATATGTATATACCATATGACATATAAACACCATACATCGCATGTAATAAACTAAGGATTAATGGACCGGGATGAGCCTTTATAAAAATCGGAATGAAATAACCCTATCTATTACATTTTCCATTGAGCGAACCGATTCATAGGCGAACCGGGTCTTGAACCGCCAGGAAACCTCCATCATTTAGTAAACGTCGAAGGTAAAAAGATCGCTCAGTGCACACTAGACGATAGATGCAAAGCTAAATGATTTCTTAGACGACAACGAGGCTGCGAAGCTTGATTCTTTATGCGATCGCTGAACGCGGCGAAAGGTAAACGATTTACCGTACGTTGCTAAGCGATCGTTTAGTCAGTTACTAAGCGATGAAGCTTGCTGAGCTAAACGATCGTTTAGTGCACGTGCATGTTAAATGATACACGAGCATCCCATCGTCTACACAACCCGATACCCAATGATCGCTTACTCCATCATCTACACGACCCGATTAACCCCTGATCGTCTTCTTCCTTGAAGAACAACAACCCTTGCTTCAATGTGCTCAAGACTCAATCTGACTTTGAATTACAGACTCGATAACAATTAATAATGCGAAAAAATGCAGGGGCCTTTACAAACAATCGAAAATGTAAAAGAATTAAATCAAACCAAGGCTAACATCCCAGAAAACTCCATTAATCCACATATCCATAACAATTTAACAATTAAACAGAGCAGATATGCACCCACCAAAAATGTATATGCAATTCGTTGCAACAATGAAATTGGAATATCAGAACCTGGCTCTGATATCAATTGAAGGAACTCTTAACAAAGAGAATCCATGAGCGCGTTCGGATATTTTCGATTTCATTGTGACCGAAATTACCACACACAAATTCTATCAAACATTTATGCAATTTACACTAATTAACGACATGCTTTGATAAATAAAATACAAGGGATTAGGTTCACATACCAGTTGAAGACTCTCTTCACTTCGAACTCAACGCAGTGGAAAATACTCTCTACGAACTTTATCGTCCACCAAAGAGTCAGCAGAAACACGATTGTCTACATGAACGGCAACAACACGACCAAGCACGAGCAAGTAGGAGCGGGGACGACACCACCACTTAGAACCCTTGGTATTCTCAGAGTGAGAATCCAAAGTGTGGTCTTTGTTGAAATTAGTAGAGGAAGGAAGAATAGGTTGATCGTGTAGAATAATAAGCAAGTGGGAGAAAGCTATCGTATAGTTACGATGCTTATCGTTTAGAGAAAGCTACACGATCATGTAGGTTTTACTAAAAGATCGTCTAGTAATAGGTAAACGATCGTTAAGAAAACACGATACGCTAGGCGATTGTATAGAAAAGCTAAGCGATCGTTTAGACGATGAGACTCTATCGTATAGGCTCTCAGCTAAGTGATCAAAACGTTTGCAAAATGAAACAAATTTTCATTTTATTCTTCAGTTACAATAATTGAATACGGATTCTCCCACTAACGAACGATTGAGGAGATATTTCAGGCCAATTATCACATAGTTAACTATTTTAATTAATAAATGAATATAATCATATTATATTCCTATCCTATTGTTTGATATCATATATCTACTATAGTAATTTCTCCTCCACTTGATATAAATCATATTTATATCTAATTTCTTCCAAAATAATGTATCTCATACATTTAGTCAATTATATCATACATAATTAACCAGTTCAATTATATCATATATAATCGAACTCCCTCTTGTCAATTTAAATATTTCAAATTGACCCAAAAACTGATTCTCGACTTTATCCAAGCTACCTAAGGGACCTTATGGACCTGTGGCTCGAAGCTCTGATGGTACGTGAATAGCTGACTAAACTCTTTAGCCACGAGATCCACCGTTCATTAACTGTCAGACATTTCACTAAAGAACAATAGTTGAAGTCTTCTTACCACAAATATATTTTTGTGTCTATCGGATATAATCAATCATGAGTACGATGACCCTTCACAGATGCTCGTAAGTACAACTGGGCCAATTTACCATTTTGCCCCTGTAGTTACATCTCACTCCTTAAGAATCACTGATTCCTCTAATGAACAATACAACATAGTCCAACTATGAGTGAACACCTCTCGGGCCAAGAAAAGGTATGTGGCGCCACATCGTTCAAGCCCTGCAATCAGTTCTTAAGGGAGCTATCTATCTACTTGCCCCTACTTTGGGGAAGGAGTGAATTCCATCTTGTGTAGCTGAGTTCCCAGCTCCCAAATCAGATGAATCCCCAAAATGGTAGGTTTGAGTCGACGACCTGGCCACTTGCACCCATACAAATCAAAGAACCACCCTCAATGGCAGGATTTTCCAACTCACTTAGAATTGAGGTCATGTTACCTATGGTCATCCTAGTGAGGTGAAGTCTCTTTCATGAACGGTGTTATATAACGAGAGTTTAACACTTCGTGGTCAGGTCTTATACAAACTCTTTGTATAGGACGCCCCCGGTCGCATGTCGCCTACACGAATGATCAGGATCAGACAATCTATGACAAGTCATAACACTTGTGACCATTCCACAAAGCGGGCTGCATTCGTAGCGTTACCAGGATAAGGTTTCCCTCCTATATCCATATACTACAGATCATTTTGGTTATCACTTAAAGACATGAGCTACTTGTATGTCACCACGTACATGCTTAAGTTACATACAGATAACCAGGGATTTTATGTTTATTGGTTTGTGGTAAAGCAAATAAAATATACAACTGAGCAAAAAACAAGATGTGAAGTAAAATATCATATATTATACAACATAAGCATTCGTATAAACCATTTACAAACTACAGGACATGAGACTTTAGGGCATCAACCCCAACCGCTACCTCTCCTCTCGGTGTGGGGATATTTTGATCATAGAACCTTATAGTTCTTATCGGTTTGGTTGGCAATTTGGATTTTACCAAGATATCCCTAATGATATAGGGGAAATTCCACTTGTCTTCACATTCTACAACGTGATATATCATTATAGGGTTTGCATTAGACGTCGATCATGGTCTTAAGTGTTCATACTAACCCGCACGTTGGATCCACGCAATCACATTACTCTATGATATAGAAAATGGTAGCTGACAAAATATGAGAGTTATTTCTAGGAAAACATACATTGCTTAGTGAGTTGCACTATTCTCATCCCCTCCATTCTAAATTACCCAATAATAAAGGGAATAACCAGGGTGGCAAGCTAATTCGTTAGTTGTGACATGTATTTGTAAATTTTTAGAAAAAAAAAAGATGCTCTAAATTTTTAGATAAAATAGCTATCATTTAGAAAGATGGAATCCTAACATGTATTTGTAAATTTTTATAAGTTATAACACTTAAACTATTCATTTTTTTAAGTGTATAATTATTATAGAAACTCACATGATTTAGTTTATAAATATTAATTTGATAATTTAAAATTTTTTAAATCTTTTTTTGTTAAATATTCTATTCATTCATGTATCTCCCTAAAACTCAATACCGTTTTCTAAAAAATAATTTGATATGTTATATAAGACAAATTCAATGGATAGCAATTTAAATATGCTTTTTTATAGTGTGTTATTGATTTTTGATATTTTGAAAATATGGCAACAGACTTCCGATCTAAATTTTCATTTAATTTTTTCTATATTTGTTTCGAATAGTCCATTAATAGGGAGAGAGAAATATAGTAGAAAAAAAGTTGTGAACCTTGTTCTGTCTCCACTTTTTATTAAAAATTTTTGAAAATTATCAGGTTGGTAAACATTTTTTAATTATTGTGTTATACAGAAACAAAATAATATTTTATGTTTAATCATTTAATTAATTTTTTTAAAAAAATCCAAAAATATCAAATTTAATGTGCAACACCTCACTAAACAATAAATTTTAAATCCCTGGCTCATTGAATAATACCTTACAAGTTCTATCATTATGTTCTAAATTATATAGGAGCTTCCAACCATTTGAATTTTACTGATATCAAATTATTTATCTGGTTAGTATCTTTATTTTATATTTTCAATAAAATGACTAATAAATTACTTTCTCTAGGAAAAAGTTTTAGCCTTCATTTCTTCGGGTCCGGTCTGGCCCGAGCAGTTGATTAGACTTTTTGCTCAAATTTTGAGTTTAATTTTTTTTACACATATAAAATAATATAGTTTTTTGAAATAAAAATAAAAATGTGAAAAATAAATCTATTAAGTATTTTCCCTCGCTTTCACCTAAATATAGAAATATTATCAGATATTTTTTTTATCTTACTCTTTAAAAAATAATTTTGTTTGTTAAGATTTAAATTGTTTTTAAATTATCAAAATTCGAAACTATACATTTTTAATTTTAAAAAAAATGGATAAATTATTTTTTTAACATGTGGAGTGGAGACAAACTTTGTCCAAGCTAATGTTACTTATTTTGACAAAACCAAAAAATCATTTACTAAGATTACAACATTAAACTTTTGTAAACTCCATGTAATTCAACATCCTTGGTTTCAAGTAAATAAATATATTTAATAGGATTAAAAAACAATAACTAATTTTCTTTTTTAAAAAATAACTAATTTTTTTAATGATATCTTAACATTTTAATTGATTTCTAAATGTCAATGATTTCAAATTTAAAATATGGTTAATTACTGCATAAAATATCTTAATGTGTAAATTTACTTTTTTTAGTAGGAGAACATATCAAATTATATAACGAAAAAACTACAAATTAAAGTTCATAACTTTTTAATTCATAAATCAAAACTAAAAAATGATTATAGTTAAATTATTAGAAGAATGGTGTGTACCTCATAGAGTTGAGTTGAAATTTATGAGATAGGTCCCCAAACTAGACCATTTAGTTTTTAAAATATTTTATCATATTTTAATTTTAAAAATTATTTTTCTAACATAATTAAATAGTTGACACATTTTATTTATAAATTTATAGTTAATTCTCTTTTTAGTAAAAATAAATATTTTAAAAGAACAAGGTTTCGTAGTTCAGTTGGTTAGAGTGTTGGTCTTATGAGCTGAAAGTCGTGGGTTCAAATCTCACCAAACATTGGGTGTTACGTTTCCGTGAACGTTCTAATTTCTCTTTAACTCTTAAAAATAAATAACTAAAAAAAAATTACGCATAACGAGGCATTTATAACAATTATAAAGTAACCTATGTATCATGCTTCATGTAATGTCCGGTCATTACTATATAACTTTTATATAATACATGTCAATGCTTTTTATGCATGCATAAATATAACTTTTATATTAATGATGCATGAGCATGCTCTTACAAAATAAAATCATGCTTCTCTAAATTATAACAATTACAATAAAGAGATTATGCATGATCAATGCATAACCTAAGGTGAGATTTACTATATGTGCATACCATATGACATATAAGACATACATCGCATGTATTAAACAAATAGATTAATGGACTAGGATGAGCCTTTAAACCAAAAAATAACCGGAATGAAAAACCCTATCTATTATATTTTTTATTGAGCAAACCTATTCACAGGCGAACCGGATCTTGAACCGTCAGGAGGTCTCCATCGTGTAGCAATCTTTAGTAGGTAGACGATCGTTTAATGCACATTAAACGATAGGAACTTTAGCAAACGATCGCGTAGACGACGACAAGGCTGCGAAGCCTGATCGTCCATGCGATCATGTAGCGCGACGATAGGTAAACGATTTACCTTAAGTTACTAAGTGATCGTTTAGTCAGATACTAAGCGATAAAGCTTCCTGACCTAAACGATCGTCTAGCGTGCTTTAAACGATATGCGAGTGTCTGATCCTTTAACTGATGCGTGCAACTTGTAAACGATTTACCTTGCGATGCTAAGCGATCGTTTAATCAGTTACTAAGCGATGAAGCTTGCTGACCTAAAGGATCGTCTTGCTCGTGCGCGCATTAAAAGATACTTAGCGATCGCGTGCCTGATCGTCTTCTCGATATGACCAACACTTGATCGCATACCCCATTGTTCAACCGATGCGTTCAACCACGATCGCATAGTCCTTCATCTTCATGATGCGATGGACAACGATTGCATAGAACTTTTTCTGCACGATGCGATCAACCCTAGATCATCTCCTTCCTCGAAGAGCCGCAACCTTTGCCCAGAACTTCGACGAACGACTCAAAACTTCAAACACTTTGAATACAAACTCGATTACGATTATATATGCCCAAAAATGCAAGGGCCTTTACATACAATCACAAATGTAAAAGGAATTTAAACAGACCGAGGAAATTAATCCCGAAAACATCCATTAATCCGACACATCCACAATAGTACTAACATTTAAAACAGCATAGAAATGCACTCACCATGAATGTAAACGTTATTTCGTTGCAACAAATGAAATTGGAGTATCAGAAATCTGGCTTTGATACCAATTGAAGAATCTCAATATGAGAGTTTCATGGTCAGGTCTTATACAAACTCTTTGTATAGGATGCCCCCGCTCGCATGTCCCCAACATGAATGATCAGGATCAGATCATCTGTGGTATGTCACAACACTTGTGACTATTCCACAAAGCAGGCCGCGTCCGTAGCATTACCAGGATAAGGTTTCCCTCCTATATCTATATACTACATACCATTTTGGTTATCACTCAAGACATGATCCACTTGTATGTCACCACATACATGCTTAAGTCACATACAGATAACTAGGGATTTTATGTTTATTGGTTTGTGGTAAAGCAAATAAAACACGTAAATGAGAAAAACAAGATGTGAAGTAAATATCATATATTAACAATCACAGGTGTTCATATATACTGTTTACAAACTACAGGACACGAGACTTTAGGACACAACCCCAACAACCTTATCGATAGATGATGTGAGTATGGATAAAGTCCACCACGTTTACCTTTTAAGCTTCTCTCAAGGTGATGGCCTCAACCTACCTTGAAAAGTAATCAGTGGTTGAGGCCATCACAGAGCTTCAACTACGGGAATTGGAAGGATTCTCTACTCAGAGACTCACCTCTTGGCCTTGTCTTTTAGTTCTCCGGATCTACTCTATAAGTCGCTTCAGACCAGCCTCTCTCTCAGAATCAGTCTATGCACGTTTCTATGTATATATGTATGTACCAGTATCTGTATCTGTATGTGTATATCTTTTCAGTGAATTTGAAGAAGCTATTTATAAACGAAGCTTGGCTCTTTGAATTTGCGGTCCCCACTTTATAGTTATGGTAGTTCCTGAAATGGCAGAGTGAAAATTTCTTCTGTTACGCAATCAATCCGTCAGAAATGCACAACTGAAAGCTGTACATTTGTCAGAATTTTCCATAAATGCATTGCTCTTTACATCTTTGATCGATCGTCGCATGCGATGTTGTTTTTTATTACCGCATGTGGTTGAAATTGCATTGATCGCCAAAGCTCTTGATCGATTGTCCATGCGCCGTCATTGCGTTGATCGTCTCTTCGTTCTTGATTGATGGTGCGCAATGCGATGTAGATGCGTTGTTCATTTCGTCTTTGAGCCATGAACGCATGCGGTGACCGATTTCCTGAAAAATTGAAACTGAAACATTCTATTCTACCATCGCAATGGTGTTAGTGGGTGTATTGACGACATTTCATAATTTTCGCATTTCTTAGCCAATTTATATACTATCGACGCAACTTTTCTTTCTTTTAGCTGCAATATCTAAATAAAATAGTATAAATAACTTGTATTTCTACAAGTTATCACACCCCAAATTTAGATATATACTTGTCCTCAAGCATATCTTCAACTAAGGAAATATTGTTTAATTCCTATCCTTACTTTGCGTTGATTGGTTGATCCGAATGCTCTACCTAGGCAACATTACTTAACAACGCAATTTCCTTCTGTCCTTTAATAATTCATAAACATGCCCTACTTTATTCTTTTATACAACAAATCTCTATTAAAAAATTCCCTTCTTGTTTTGAAAAGAATGTTTACCTCTTCATGCAAAAACAACTTGGTGCGTCTGTATGCGATGGTCTAGTTTGTGTCATTTTATTAGAACTATTGATCATGGTTACACCCTTCGTTTTGGCTTGTTCCCATGGGTGTCATGCGAACATCCAACTACGGTTGTGTGCCAATCTCAACTTCAGCTTTTGATTTTCAACTAAGTTTAACTTTCGCTGGTCAGAGGAGTTGTCTCTTATATTCTTTTATTTTTCTCTCATTTTTTTTCTCTTTTCTTTCTTTTCATATTGCGTCGATTTTGGAAACTCACCTTCGTTTTGGCTTGCTCCCAAGGGTGTCATGCGAACATCCAACTATGAACAGGTTCCTTTCATGACTTTACTTTTATCAGGTTGGGATTGTTTTTGGATTTCCCTTGCACTGACATTGGAGTTTATATGAATTTCTTTTTTTTTTTTACAATGAACGCATTTTCTAATAATAACCGCATTCGCTTGATCGCATCTGCTTAGACCTTCCCCACCCCCAAATTTAGAGATGTGCAAGGTTCTCATTGCGTTATTTTGGACAGAATAGACAAAATACTTAGTCAAAATTTTGAAAAGAAGATTTGAGTAGAGTCTTATAGGATAAAAGGTAAAACAGTGCTATTGCTACGAATTATCTAAGTGTTAGTCAGAAAATACAAAGTGTGGGACATGTTACTAAGGGTATGCATATTACTCATCATGGCAGCGCAATGAATAATGCAAAATATAAGGTAAAGAACATCGCAATAATTGACAAAGGATGATAAGTAAGAGGCTAACGCATACGGAAAGAATAGCTACTCAGTTGTATTAAAAATTAACCAAGTATACAAAGAATTACAATTAACGCAATACAAAATTTCAGCATGTACAAAGAATCAAGAAATAGCTTCTATACATAAAAATAATGAATGAAATTATCCTTTGTATTTTACTCGGATGGGTGCAAAGTTAAAGATTAACGCATTGCATCTGTTACCACAAGTGCATATTTGCAGAGGATGAGCAACAACGCATGCATTAGTGCAACATACCCCTTAACTCAGTGCATTTCTGGAGGACGGGCACACGGTATTTCTACTGGTGCAACACTACCTCAACATAGTGCGTTTTTGCTAAAGATGGGCGAAAAATACATACGAGCGCAACACACCCCTTAGCACAATGCATTTGGGTAGGGTGGACGCAAAGTGTATCTTGTTAGCACAAAATGCACCCATCATCGTAATGCATACCGGGTGTTGATTGTTATTATTATTTCTGATATTATTATGATTTTTTTTTATCAACGCAATTCACTAGGACTTTGCGGTATTCATTTTCTTCTTATTAGTCATGCATGAAAATTAAGAATAACGCAATTAATGCATAAAAAGTAAGGAAATTGGACAAAGCACAGAAATTAACGTAATTGAATTAAATGAGAAGTAAATTCGTAAAGCAATCAAAGCTAGTTTAAGGAAGCAATAAATAACGAAATTCATAAAGCAATAAAGGAAGCAATTAAGAAAGCAAGTAAACATAGATTTTAGAGATATGGATTGAAAGACAATTTTCCATGATTACTGCAATCCACACCTCTGCAAGCGGTCAAGCTTGCCTGCGCAATGTCATCAAGGACAATGTTCCTTCTCGTGAGATCTTGGGGCTTCAGAATTACTTGGCAGCGTTCCAGATGTTCTATTGCAAAGTTCGGCTACCAGTTGCCCAACTTGGATCTCCAAGTTCTTGATTGAAAACGCCTGCGACTACATGACAGCATCGTTTTTCTTAATATACTGCTTCAGCAGGGACTCCAATGATGATGAATTTCCAGAGGTGTTTGAGGAGGACGGTTGGTTTTGCGATTTTTTCTGATGACCCTGATTCTGATTCTGATGAAAAGATGGAGGATTTCCTCGATTCCCAGAATTGTTGCTTTGATGGTTATTCAGCCCTCCTTGGTTGTGATTCCCTCCCCAACCGAAGTTAGGGTGATTCCCCAATAAGGATTATAAGTGTTGCTGTATGGATTGTTCTGGATAGCAAACACTTGTTGCGGGTTCGATGGGCACATTTCTACCACATGGCCCCTTCCACATTGGACACAATATATTACGGCCACTTGTGCCGGCGCATTAGGTCGTGCTAAATTTTGAGAGAGGACACCTTGATTAAGTGCCATCGTTTGGAGGAGAGTTGTCACCGCGGCCATCTGTGCGGCCAAAGTTGTCATTGTATCTGCAGGTACAATGGCATTATCGTTTCTTCTTCTCTCGGAGCCTCTTCCCCCTGTCTCTTATACACATCTAGATGTGTATAAGAGACAGGACCATCTGTGCGGCCAAAGTTGTCATTGTATCTGCAGGTACAATGGCATTATCGTTTCTTCTTCTCTCGGAGCCTCTACCCCCATACCCGTCATCCATCTAGTCATCCGTGTTCCGCGAAATGTGATCAAGGATGACATTGGCTTCTATGTAGGTCTTATCCATAAATCCTCTTGCTGCAGAGGCATCAGCAACAACTTGCGTTGATCTATTCAGGCCGTTATAAAATGTTTCCATCAGAACGCAATCGGGAATCCCGATATGCGGACAATTTTTCACTAACCTTCAGAACCACAGCCAAGCAGTGCTCAGATTCTCGTTATCCATTTGCTCGAAGTTTAGCACATCCTTTCGTCTTCTTACGTTGTTGACTGCTGGAGAGAAGAACTTATTCATGAACCTTTCCACCAACTGGTTCCAGGATGTGATTTCGTTTGGCTTCAACGAATGAGCCCACCTCTTTGCCTCATCCCACAGTGTATATGGGAAAAGGTAAAGTCTAATACCTTCTGGGGTGACGCCAGGGATGGAGAAAGTACTGCACATCTCTACAAAGCTGGTAAGATGGGCATGCGGATCCTCCCCTTGTAGACCTTCAAATTGCCACGTGTTTTGTATCATTTGGAGCATGGCCGACTTTATTTCGAAACGTGCGTTCTCCTCAACCATAGGTCGTGAAATTCCAGGCGAGAAGTCGTAGAGATTAGGCACCGCATAATTCCTCATGAGGATATTGCGGTCAGCAGCAAGAAATACAGGGTTTTATGCTGGCCGGTTTTCCCCTTGATTTCCTTCAAGTGCATTGTTATTATTGTCTGCCATATTGACTCTTCTTTGCCTTTCTATATTCTAGCGTGCCCTTGCATGAAAAGTACGCTCGATCTCTGGTTTAGCTTCGAATTCTGGATCGGTTCCAGTACTCATAAACTGTCAGCCTGTTCTTCGCGTTAAACAGATAGTACAAAGAGATATGTCCTACAAAATACCACAAAAGTACTCAACACTAACCATTACCAATACCCGTCAACGGCACCATAAACTTGATGACAGAAAATTAATTCCTTGTTATGCATGCACTGTGATGATAGATAATGTGCTACAAGCTCATGTCCCTGACAACGGCGCCATAAACTTGATGACATAGAATTTAATCTCTTTTTCTTTATCTAAATCTAACGCATGGTTTTTGAATGAAATGAATGATGTGCTGTATATGCGCCCAAGTGCTTTTGTTATAAAGACATTTTTTATGCGATACTATGTCTAAATATATGCGTTGTTAATGATATGCTCGTAGTATGTGATGGAGTAGTGGTGTCACAAGTTTCGTTGCACTGAAACCAAGTATAATTCCAACGCAAATTTTTCAGAATGATTCGAGGTCGAACACAGGGATTGTTTTCGTTAATGTGTTACTTAAGTGATACATGCCCGTTTTTTAATTATGAATAAAGAATGTTTATTTATACAGAAATGTAAATTGTGGTGAAAGTAAAAATGCGTTAATAAAATAAATCCTAAACTAATATGATACACGATACAAGATACATAATACATGATACTGAGGTCCAAAACTGACTGTGAAGTTGTACAAAGAATCGATACATGCGATGGCAAGTCTTTATGAATGAAGCAGAAAGAGAAAGATTAAATAGTAAAAACATCGCTAGTTTGTCAATTGCGTTAAAAATTCAACTAAGATTCTGCTTTCCCTTGGCGTACACCTCTCGGTGATCGGCCACGTCTCCATATCTCTATGGTGAAACAGGGATGAGCGTGATGAACGCAAGGTTGTTTCCATCTCTGGAAATACTTCTTGCTTTAGTTAACACATTCTTCCAACCTTCTCTCGATAGGCGGAATAACACTTTCACTTCTGCTCTCACAGGTGAAGATGTCGTCGAGCATTGCTTTAAACTAAACTTAATTATTTCCTTAACACAATTTAACTCACTCGCAATTTTCTTGCTATTTACACATGCGGATTTAAGAAAGAACATATGGATGAAATAAGGATATGTTGGATGTTATTGGAAAAAGACAGAGAGATGACATGGAAAATATCATAACAATTTATACTAAATAAAGCGCCTGATACTATGTTGTAAATGAATAAAGAGTAAAGAAGATGAATACAGATGATGAAATAGAGATTAGAAACAAATACAGAAAGAGTGTCAACGTCTTGACACAGATCCCGAACAGAGATCGTGCTTACCGACGTGTGAAAGTGGTGGAGAGGAAAGCTTCCTTCTTAGGCTTGCTTTCCCGGTAGAATTGACCTTCGCACAGAGCTTCAACTACGGGATTGGAAGGATTCTCTACTCAGAGACTCACCTCTCGGCCTTGTCTTCTAGTTATCCAGATCTACTCTGTAAGTCACTTCAAACCAGCCTCTCTCTCAGAATCAGTCTATGCACGTTTCTATGTATATATGTATGTACCAGTATCTGTATCTGTATGTGTATACCTTTTCAGCGAATTTGAAGAAGCTATTTATAAATGAAGCTTGGCTCTTTGAATTTGTGGTCCCCACTTTATAGTTATGGTAGTTTCTGAAATGGCGGAGTGAAAATTTCTTCTGTTATGCAATTTTATCCGTCAGAAATGCATAACTGAAAGCTGTACATTTGTCAGAATTTTCCGCAAATGCGTTGCTCTTTACATCTTTAATCGATCGCCGCATGCGGTGTTGTTTTTGATTACCACATGCTGTTGAAATTTCGTTGATCGCTAAAGCTCTTGATCGATTTTCGCATGCACCGTCATTGCGTTGATTGTCTCTTTGTTCTTGATTGATGGGCACAATGCGACGTAGATGTATTGTTCATTTCGTCTTTGAGCCATGAACGCATGCGATGACCAATTTCCTACAAAACAGTAACTAAAACATTCTATTCTACCATCGCAATGGTGTTAGTGGGTGTATAGACGACATTTCATAATTTTTGCATTTCTTGGCCAATTTATATACTATCAATGCAACTTTTCTTTCTTTTAGCCGCAATATCTAAATGAAACAATATAAATAACTTGTATTTCTACAAGTTATCAATGTGCCATAGATGCCAGTACATTAGATGTGTTTGACTCTAAAAACACGTCGATAAGAGCCATCTTAGCTGCTTGATGGAATGACAACAGGTCATCCATACTAAATGACTGCAAGTATTTTAATTCTTCTATCGTTTTTTTATGAACTTAGAGGAGTATCCTTTTCCTCTATCATGCTGACAGTGTGACATGCAACAACCTCTGGCGTTTTCCTTGAATTTCGACAATAGAAGTTCTCTAGAAGGAAATCTACTAATGTCACCTATCGCCTGGGTTGAGAGAGGTCCTCATCTTCCTCGTCAACAAGCTTGGGATTCCGAGCCTTATTTTTTCCTAGCTTTTCTAAGTCATATTCCCTCTTCTATAACTTTGATAGTAGTGTGACCTTTTTTAGGTAGGACTCGACTTTCTCTTCTTTGGGTGTGCCACTAGAATCTATCCTTCATCATCGTCACCATCAAAATCTTATTCTCTATTTTGAAAATCTATCATTTGGATCTCTTGCTGAAATAGGATGACCATAGGTTCGAGGGTCCCAAACTGGACCAAACTTTCTCTTTCATCATAACATAAAGTCGACGTTGAAGCATGTTATTGAAGGATCTCAAAACAAGAATTCCATGAGCGAGTTTAGATCGCTTTGATTTTCACAGTGACCGGAATATAAACGATATACATTTTATATTAACAGTTATGCATAATAAAACTCAACAACAACATGCTCAGTAAAGGTTAAAACATAGAGAAGGGGTTCATTACCAGAGGAAGATGATCTTCGATTATATATGAACTCACAGCAGCAGAAAAACTCCACCGATCTACCAGAACTCGACGAGTCTCTCATCTGTTACTACACGATCCAAACGTACACAAACAAGGAATCAGGGACAACACCACCACCAGGGAGACCCAAGTATCCTCGGTATCAAAAACCAAGAGAGTGGGCTCTGGGAGTTTGATAGAAGACGGAGGAGAGAAAATCGTGTAGACGATAAGCGCGCACGGAAGGAACTTTGCTATCGTATAGCGGGGATGCTTATCATATAGTAAAACTACAGGATCGTTTAGGAAACTGGTACACGATTGTTTATGGAACACGTGAATTAGACGATCGTTTAGACGATTGAGAATCTATCGTATAGGCTCTCGGCAATCAATCTTTCACGATTTCTTTAGGGCACAGGATTTTGATTGCACGAATGAATTACATACCAATTGGAAACGATTTTAAACTTTTAAATCCCACCGGTTACCTTAACGTTCGTTGCCCATGTTCAAACGTGAAATTAGTTAATTATTAAATGATTAATCAATTAATTTATTTAATAAATATAATCATATTATATTTATATCCTATAGTTTGATATCATATATCTACTATAATATTTTTTCCATACTTGATATAAATCATATTTATATCTAATTTCCTCCAAAATAATGTATCTCATACATTTAGCCAATTATATCATATATAATTGTACTTCCTCTTGTCAATTTGAACATTTCAAATTAACCCAAACACTGGTTCTCGACTTTATCCAAGCTACCCAGTTGACCTAATGGACCTGTGGCTTGAAGCTCCAACGATACGTGAATAGCTGACTAAACTCTTTAGCCACAAGATTCACCATCTGTTAACTGTCAGTGATTCCACTAAAGACCAACAGTTGAACTCTTCTTACCATAGATATATTTTATGTTTATTGGTTTGTGGTAAAGCAACTAAAACAAGTAAATAAGCAAAACAACAAGATGTGAAGTAAATATCATATATTAACAATCACAGGCATTCGTTTGTACTATTTACAAACTATAAGACACGAGACTTAGAGTATCGACCCCAATAGTTATTGCCACTGCAACATGATTTGTTGGAGAAACCTCATCCAGATCCAAATCCAGTTCAATCTTCCTCTCACGAGCCAAGCTTAGAATCAACTCATTCAGTATGAAACATTTTTCGATTGGGTGACTAATGACCCTGTGATACTTGCAGTTATTAGGATCCTCCATTCTCCCTGCTTGCTCTGGTCATTTGCATTCCAGTATGATAAGTTGCTTTTTTAGTAGTTTCTTATGCATATCTTCAACATCAGAGTCAGAAAATGGATAAACTTTTTCCTACCTCTCCTTCAAAGTTAGGCGATGTCTTTCGCCTCTCTCATCCTTCATCTCAACTTCTTATCATTTTCTTTTGAAGAAAATTTAAGCGGAGTTGTATTAATGACCATTGATTTCTTTGTGGTGCTTTTTGCAATCTTTTCAACGCCCTTTGTTTTTTTCTTGTCTTTCTTCACTTTAATGATCAGAAAATCCTTCATTCCCCTATTGGCAATGTTCAACTCCATATCGTGGGCACGAGTCGCCAATTCTTCAAACTTACGGGGTTTTATTCCCTGCAGAATGTAGAGAAGTCCCAGTGCATACCTTGGGTGCACATTTCTAGACTAGACGGTTCGGTGAGTCGGTCTTTGTAGTCTAGATTTAGAGCTCTCCATCGATTGATGTAGTTAATGACTAACTCTCCTTTCTGCTACTTAGTATTTGTCAACTTCATCATGCTGACAATGGTTTTGGTGTTGTAGAAGCGGTTCGAAAATTCTCTTCCAAGTTTTTCCTAACTATTGATCACCTCGGACTCCAGGTCAGTTTACTAGTCAAAAGCGTTTTCTTTCAGGGTTCTGATGAACTACTTGACCAACAGATCTCCTCTGGTTCCTACATTCTTACATGTTTCAAAAAAATTAGCAATGTGTGCTTCAGGTTGCCCTTTCCATCGAATTATTGGAACTTCGGGGTTGGTACCCAGCATGCATTCTCAAGCTATCGATTCTTTTGTTGTACGACTTGGAATACATAAAAAAAGACTGAGCTGGGCCTCCATACTGAGCCCTTATGAAGTTCATGATCATATCTTGCAGCTACTGGATCGACAGAGAGGCAACATAAGTTAATTGTTGCAGTTAGTTTTCCTGTAATACGGTCTTCTTTTTGTCATTTTCTTTTACAGCAGAAGTTTGGCTCAATTCAGCAGCTTTCCGAGCTTACATCTTTTATCTTAAGGCAGCAATCTCATGATTTCGCTCCTCAACAGCTTTCATTAGAGAATTTATCTTCCTTTCCATTTCTACCATGGCCGCCTCAGCTGTTATGTCTGCCATCATGACAAAAATCACGTATGGGTGCGATTCCCTCTTTGACTTGCTGGAGGTAGAAGTAGAGTTGTCGAACAAAGGATTTTCCTTGATGATAATCCTACCTTTAGGAGACTTCGTCATCTGTATCAAGATGTTATGCGCGATGACGAAACCTTAGTTTTGTTTCTGCATAACTTCCTTTGAACGACTGTGTGTGATAGGTCCCGTGTGGGAGTCACTTGCAGAAGATAGTCTGAATGTAGCTTTCTTAGATGCCATTGATTTGCTTCAATGTTGAGAGAAAGATGAGAGGTAGAGAGGTCCCACTTAGCATGCCAATTTATTTGCACGAGGTTTTCGAAGAAACTTATTTTGTGGAGATGAACTTATATTTGCATTGATGTTGATGTTGATTTGATGCGATGTGGTTCGATATCTAGTACTTGATCTTCTAATTCTCTCTCAATTGAATGCGTATGCTTGACTTATGGAAACGGAGCATGTGATGTTCTTGAAGTCGAAGTCTTGGAAGAAATTGTGAATCTTCAGGAGATTTGTGTCTTCAAGGGATGTGTAGCTTCAGAAGTCATGAAGTCTTCTGATTATAGAGAATTCTTTCTAGCTCTCTGAAGCATAGAAATTCCAAGCCCCTAAAATGAAGAGAGTTCCTCTGTTATAGCGTTCTCTGGTAGGCCTCGTAGGCTTAGTTTTGGTTGGTTCATGGGCTTGGCCCTTGGCCCCAATTAGCTAGACTTGGGCCTACTTTGGCATTTGGGCCAAAATAAGCCCATTTTTGGGCTTAACTGGACTATAACCCAAATTATAGTATCAAACTGGGCCAAATTAATTTTACTTGATCCAACGCTTGTGATGAAAACACGTAGCGTCATCAAAATTTTCTTCAACTTCAATTTGGGACCCATTTCAACTCCTAATTGGTCCCAAATTTGACGATTTGAAAATTCGTCATTGATTTAGTAAATTATGTGACAATTTGTGATTGGTCAAAAATTTCTCCTTCAACAAGGGGTCTAAACCAAATTGGAAAAAAAAAAAAAGAGGAGATAATCAGAAGAAAAAAGAGAGAAATTATTGGGAGTGGATTGGAAATTGTAAAAAAAAAAATAAAAATAAAAATAGAAATAGAAATTTGTTCAACGAAGGTGCAAGGTTTGGGGGTTCAAACCAAATTTGGAAAAAAGGAGAAAATCGGAAGAAAAAAGATAGAGAATTTATTAAGAGCAAATTAGAATTCATAAAAAAAAAAAAAAAAAAAAGGAAAACAGAATTGCGTGTTGCGGCAGAAAGAACAAAAAAAAAATCTGATTTGAGGAAAAGTTAGGAAAAGAAAAAAAGAAAAAAAGAAAAGGGGAAATTAGAGAATGGGAGGAAATTTTGGAAGCAGACAGGTCAAACAGGCAGGTCAAGCAAGTAGCTGAACTTCGTTCATAAAAACATGAGATGGATATGCGATGAGAAAGATTGCAGACAACTTTAAATTAACCGTTGATCAAATGTAGGGTTAGGACAAGCCTTCTTTATTCCTATTGAGCATGCGTGTTGGACCATTTATCAAGATTAGAAAATTCGAAAGTCGACCGCAACCAGTCGGAGGTGAACACAAGTTTCCCAGATGAGCAGTTGTTTTCTGGTTTGTGAACAATTTCCTGAGAACTACATAGCTCACTAAAAGAGGCGACTCAAAATGAATGTAAATTATATTATTGGGACGAGCCAAATCTTTACAAAAAGGGGTCAGACCAAATTTTGCGCCTATGCGTATCAGAAGCTGCTCACCAGCACATATTATCCCAATGCCATGACTCATCATATGGTGGACATTTTGGAGGCCAACGCACTGCAGCAAAGGTGTTACAAAGTGGATATTTTTGGCCAACTTTTTAAGGACGCAAGAGACTATTTAATGAAATGCGATCGGTGCCAACGCACAAGCAACCTTTCATGGAAGAATGCGATGTCGATGAATATTATCTTAGAATTGGAGCTATTCGACGTATGGGGCATAGACTTTATAGGGCCATTTTTGCCATCAAATGGTCACAAATACATCCACTTGGTCGTCGATTATATTTCCAAATGGGTTGAAGTGGTATCGTGCATCGCAAGCGATGCAGCGATAGTCTCCAAGTTCTTGCGAAAAAATATCTTCACTCGTTTTGGCACCCCACGTGCCATAATAAGTGATGAAGGCTCCCACTTTGTTAATAACATCATCAACAAATTGTTGTTCAAGTATAATATCCACCATAAGGTCGCCACCGCATACCATCCACAAACAAACGGCCAAGCTGAGGTGTCCAATAGGGAAATCAAGCTGATCCTAAAGAAGGTAGTGAAGCCTTCATGCAAAGATTGGGCAATGAAGCTGGACGATGCCTTGTGGGCATACCGGACCGCCTATAAAACACTGATGCGTTTATTTTATGATGTGAAAATGTGAATGAAATACGATGGTGAAAAATGCGTTGAGCACTCAAGTTTCCTCAACGAAATCCAAGTGTAAACTCCACTGAGTTTCCTTGTAAGTCCAGGGTCGAACTTAGGGACTTCTGAAAATAGGCTGTGTTAGTAATTTTTGGGAAAACTTTGTGGTAACCGGATAAATGAATAATTGTTGAGGTTGTTGGTTGCGGTGATGAAAAATAAATAAACGCGACGGAGTTTGAAAAGAGTTTATTAAACGGAAATGCAATGAGTATGCGGTGAACGGGGTGAGAAAAGATTCGGCTAAAACTTCCTAGGATGTGTTCATGTTATGCGATCATGCAACATGCATACAACAGTAAACCACCTCTAGGTGCGAATGCCACGTCTTCTAAGGCTAGAACACATGCGATATATGCGATAAGTCTATAAGACCTACACTTAAGCCTCTATTCTAACTTATGCAATGATGAAATGAAACACATACAAAGAAGGCGACCACATAATATCATTCCCATCTCTAGGATGCATGCGATACAGGTTGACAAACAGAGCTCATCTCTAAGTCCCTATCTCTTGTTTATGCAGTTCTAATCTTTCTCTTTCGAGTCCAGATTCTAACCTAGCTCTCTCGAGTCATTAGGTTCTTTCTTTAGACTCTCTCTCGAGTAGCTGTAAAGGGGTGTTGGGCACAACATAAAAAAAGATAATCGCAAGCAATGAACTTCCTAGGTTATGTTAGCTTAGTTCTTCTCAACCCATTCGACTAGTTTAGCTACTCATACGTGCTAAGAGAGTGAATAGATGTAGAATAAGAACTTCCATTGTATAAATATAAAGATGAAGTACAAAATAACAATGCAAGTATAGAATAAAGGGCCTGGTAGCAATCTCTTGCTGCCGAGGTTTTTACACTGTTTTTCTACTCGTGTTCAAAAGATAATCTCGCTCTCGTGAGAGTCGGCCCCCTCTCTGCTTCTACGCCTCAAGGTTCTCTCTCGAGTTGCCCTGAGCGATCTTCGACATTTCTTCACTTCTCTTGCTTTGCCTTAAAATAAAAAGAAAACCTATGGATAACGACAAGTTGAGCTCTTAAATTCGTAAACTGGTGAACTTGGTAACAGTTGAACCCCTTTTCTGAAGGATGCCTTTGGTATTTATAGAACTTCCAGGGTGAAAGGTAGCTTCTCTCTCCTGATTACGCAGATGGGACGGCTTTAATTCTTGACTAATGCACCGAATATTTGTCACCGAAAAGCTTAATGTATTGTTCGTTAGCGCCTGTCAACTTAATTCGGATTCGACTGTCATCAGTTTTGCCCCAGGGGTTGGAACTGGTGTGCTGTCAGTGCTTTGCTCCCTCTTGAACTGAAGAGGCCTGTCGGCTAAAGGGTTTCTTCGGGTTCTACCAGCAATTCTTGGGACGGTGTGGGGTTGGGCAGTGAGGAATGTTACCTCTCGCATGACGATTTGGTCAGAGGAAGGGATTGATGGTGAGGCAGAGTGTTGGGAAGCTTGGTCGGCCATGGATGATAAGCTGCAGAAGTCTGGAAAAATTGTTGGGTTTCTGAGAAGAAGAAAGCTTCTATGTTAGGCGCTAGGGTTTTCAGTTTGCAAAATGAGGTAAAGAATTCACAGACAGGGAAGGGATCCTATTTATAGGTTGGGCCGTAGTGGGCCTAACGCGGTTTTCGTGGTGACAGGTCTCGAGACACTCAAAAGGCCCATCGCTTGAACTTCCCTCATTTATGAAATTTCAGAAAAACGTCCTTTCATCTACAGAATCACATTGCTTGGGATACGAAACGATTGGACTCCTCAATCGACAAAAATATTTTTCTTTAATGTTTTATTCGAATGGACGCAAGGTAAAGCTTAACGCAATGTGTTCATCAACGCAAATGCATCTTCCCAGAGGACGGGCAAGAACGCATGCATCCCCGCAACACACCCCTTAACTAAACACATTTCTGGAGGATCGGGCGCACGGTATTGCTACCAGTGCAACACTACCTCGACATAGTGCATTTTGCTAAAAGACAGGCAAAGGACAACACACATGCATGCAACACACCCCTCGACTTTAACGCAATTGAGTTGGATGAACGCAAAGCGTATCTTGTTGATCAAGATGCGTCCATCATCGCCTTGCATACTAGATGTTGATTGTTTCATTTTATTTTATTTTCATCAACGCAAGTTGCTGTGACTTGCGGTAATAAATTTCTCTTTATTTCTCAATCATTCACCAATTAAGGACTAACGCATTAATTACAAAAAAGTTAAGAGAATTAAAGGCGGTACAAAATTAAATGCAAGGAAAATAAATGAAAAATAAATTCATAAAGTCAAGAAACGAATTAAATGAAGAAGTAGAGACAAAATTCAGGAATTCAATAAGATGGAAATTTAAAGAAAGCATTAAATATAGATGTGAGATATGGACCGGAAGATGCGTTTCTTTGAATGAGCGCAATCCACATCTGAGTTGCTGGGCAACGTTCCTGGTTCTCTATTTCTCAGCTCAGATGCCAGTTGGCCCACTTAGATCTCCAAGTTTCGAATTGAAGATGCCTATGCTTGCATAACTGCGTCATTTTTGTCCATATATTGTTTAAGTAGGGCCTCCAATGAGCTTCTAGAGGTGTTTGAAGATGAGGGTTACTGGTTATGTGATTGCCTTGGTTGCCCCTGGTTCGAGTTATGGTGGAAAAGAGGATTTCCTCGACTGCCATTCTGATGGTTGACTGGCCCCTCTTGATTAGGATTGCCTCCCCAACCAAAGTTAAGATGGCTTTTCCAACTAGGATTGTAGGTGTTGCTGAAGAGGTTGTTTTGGATGGCGCATACTTGCTGGAGATTCGATGGGCACATTTCTGCGGCATTAGCAACAGCCTGCATCGATCTATTCAGGCCGTTATAAAAGGTCTCCATTAAAATGCAATCGGGTATCCCGATATGCGGGCAGTTTTTCACCAATCTTCTAAATCGCACCCAGGCGATGCTCAGGGTCTCATTCTTCATTTGTTTAAAGTTCAGCATGTCTTTTCGTCGCCTTGCGTTGACGTCCAGCGGGAGGAACTTCTTCATGAATCACTCCACCAGTTGATCCCATGATGTGATCTCGTTCGGCTCCAGTGAGTGAGCCCACCTCTTGACTTCATCCCTTAAGGTGTAAAGGAACAAATACAGTGTAATACTCTTGGGGTTACACCAGGTAATGAGAAGTTGCCGCACATTTCGACAAAGCTGGTCAAGTGGGCATGCGGGTCTTCACCTTGCAGATCCCCAAATTGCCCTGTTTTTGGATCATTTGTAGCATGACCAGCTTTATTTCGAACCTTGCGTTCTCCTCAACAATAGGCTTCGAAATCCCAGGCGAAAAGTCGTACAGGTTGGGTGCCGCATAATTCCTCATGGGGATGTTGCGATCAACGGACAGGAAAACAGGATCCTACGCTGGTCGTACAGCCCCTTGATTTACTACGAGAACCGCATTATCGTTATTATCTGCCATACTTGTTGCTTTCTTTCGCCTTATCCGATTCTAACGTGCCCATGCGTGAAAGATACGCTCAATCTCAGGGTCAGCTTCGAATTCTGGTTCAGCACCAGTACTCATAAACCATCAAGCTGCTCTCCGCGTTGAACAACCAGTACAATGAGATCTATCATGCAAAACACCACAAACATACTCAAACAATAAACCGTTAACCAATCCCTGGAAACGGCACCCTAAACTTGTAATGCATATTTTAGTCTTTAACAATGCGCTGATACAAATATGGACATGAATGAATGAACAAGTCCATGTCCCTGTAACCAATTCCCTGGCAATGGTGCCATAAACTTGTAACGCAAATTTTAGATATATAAACTACAATGCAAGGTTCAAGTCCATGCGATACTACTTCTAAATATACGTTAATAATGAATGTTCGTGTAGTATGCTGTGCGTTGTCACAAATTTTCTTGCGTTGGAACCAAGTATAATTCCACTGCAAGTTTCTCGGTGTGATCTGAAGTCGAACACAGGGACTGTTTGAGGTTATTGCATTATGTTTGTGATATATGCGACCAATGGTTTTTTTAATTTATAAAAGAGTTGTGTACAAGTATTTAAACATGCGATAAAGTAAAGTAAAGCGGTAAAGATGCGATAATAAAATAAATTGCGATAAAATAAATCTAAGCTAAGATGATACAAGATACCGAGGTTGAGTCCGACTGTGAAGAATCTACAAAGATCATGTTATGCGGTGGCAAGTCTTATGTGCGAAATAGAAACAGAAAAGATAATTAATACAAACAGCGCAAGTTCCTTAATTACGTTAAAGATACAAGTACGGTTCCACTTTTTCCTTGGCGTACACCTCTCATTGAGAGACCGCGTTCCCACATCTCTGTGGTGAAATAGGGACGAACGTAATGAACGTATGGTTGCTTCCATCTCTAGAAGTACTACTCACTTTAGTTAACACATTCTTCTAACCTTTTCTCAACAGATCAGAATGGCATCTTCACTTCTGCTCTCACAGATGAAGATGTCGTCTAGCACGCCTTAGCTAAATGCATTTATCTCTTTATCACAGATTAAGTTACTCATTTAATTCATATTAATTACCAAGGGATTAAGAAAACTTCATGAAGAAAACGATTAATGGAGGAATGGAAATAGACAGAGAAGTGAAAATGGAAATGATCGAGACATTCAATAAAACTATTTAGCGTCTGATACATGATTTGTGAATGAAAAGATTAAGAGAATGAAATATAATTGATGAAATAGAGTTAGAAACAAATACAAATAAGCACCAACATCTTGGCACCGATCTGGATGGAGATTTGCTTACCGGCATGGATGGATCATGCGGAAGGATGAGCTTCCCTCTCAGGCTTGCTCAACCGATAGCAGCGATCTAAGCACAAAGCTTCACGGTGGAGATTTGGCAGAATTGCACTGAGACTCACCTCTCGGCCTTGTCTCTTCTCTTTCCGGATTTCTTCCGATCAGTACTCAGCTCAGGTGAAAAGCTTCTCTGAATTCTATGGGGGTATTTATAGGTGAAAAGCTTTGACTTTTGGCTACAATGGTTAGTTGTACACATGTCACAATCCTCCGCGTTTACGTTACTCAGCTGCATCTTACGATCGGGTGCTCGCATGCGGTGTTGTTTTTATTACTGCATGCAATTGAAATTCAGCTCGGGATCGACTGTCTCATTGCGTCGTCATTGCGTTAATCGTCTCTTCATTGTTGATTGACGGGCGCAATGTGATAGAGATGCGTTGTTCTGTTTTCTCTCTGAGCCTTGATCGCAAGCGGTGACTTAGTTTCCTGCAAAACAGAGTAGAAATATCCTCTTCTACCATCTTGATGATGTTAGTGGGTGTATTTGCAATAATTTATAATTATTGTATTTCCTAGTTAATTTTCATACAATCGACGCATATTTTCTCTCTTTTGGCTGCAATATCTGAATAAGGCAATATAAATAACTTGTATTTCTACAAGTTATCAGCGATCTTCGGCGTCTCTTCTCTTCTTTTGCTCTGTCTTAAAATAAAAGAAAACTATGGACAAAGACAAGCTGAGCTCTTAAATTCATAAACTGGTGAACTCGTTAACAGCCGAACCCCTTTTCTGAAGGATGCCTTTGGTATTTATAGAACTTCCAGGGTGAAAGGCAGCTTCTCTCTCAGGATTGCACAGATGGGACGACTTTAATTCCTGACTGATGCGCCGAATATTTGTCACCAAAAAGCTTAATGTACTCGTTCGTTAGCAGCTGTCAACTTAATTTAGATTCGACTGTCATCAACTTTCTGTCCCATCATGATTAATTATGCCTTTCACCCAGATGCGCCCACCATGTTGCGCCGACCAAGTTGCGGCAATCCTTCTTCTGCAAATGTTTGCGAACACAATCACCGCAAAGCCTTGCGATATTGCTGCGCTCGACCAATGATTTCTCATGATCGCAATTTTCGTCTTGCGTCAACGCATATTCTGCATAAAAACACAATCACCGCAAGTTCCTATGCGATGAATGCATGCGGCCACAATATAATAAACTTAATGCTTTTTGGACGTAATTTAACATATTTTATCAATGCAAGCCAACATTGTTTAAGAACTTAGCACTATGATAACGTGCATTTCTGCCCGTTATCACACCCCCAAATTTAAACAATACTTGTCCTCAAGCATAAGCTAAATACTTCCTTTAGCAAGTCAACTGCAATGTTCTTTTCCTAGATTTCTCAAGGATACTTCGTTCAACTCCTATGTATCAAAGTTTCCTTAAGTCTTATTTAAGTCTCCTCTTGAAATATTTCTAAGACCTAGGGACCGGAAGCTTAACCTTCAATAGGACTTTTCTAACTTCCGGGATATCGCATGATTTATTTCAAAGATAATTTTTTTTTTCACCGGGGTGTCAAACGTTTTTATCCTTGCATATTTCTTGACATTGTTATTTTTTCTGACCTTGCACTGATCCAAGTGCCTTGCCTTCGTTTTGGCTTGCCCCCACATGTGTCATGCAGACATCCAACTACGGGTAAGTGCCTTTCACAACTTAACTCTTTTCAACATAGGTTTCCCATTGCGTTGACAGTGGAGTTGTTATTCTCAAAATCTTCCTCTTTTTTTTTTCAAAATAGCAAGGTCGAAAATAAATACCTCACCCCTAAATTTAAAATGTGGCAATGTCTTCATTGCCAAAAGATTGACATAAGTCATGCTATGTTCTTAGAAAGCTTCGTAAAATGAGTTTGAAAGAAAGCTAGCAAACCTCTTACTTCTAGAAATATTTCATGAGGTGACTATCTTAAAGTTAAGTTGACTCTAGTATATATGAAAGATATAGAAGCATATCTTTCATCATTGAAATCATAATTAGCAAAGAGACAGAATGCGGTAACTTACTAAATTTATCCATGTCAAATGATTGCGGTAATCAAAGAGGATGCAGTGATAAAACTTTTAAAACTAAGATGTGATGCGATAGTGCAAAATTTGAAATAAAGATAAGGAAGAATACACCCCCAAATTTGCGCTGTCGCCCGCATTGTATATTAACACATCCATCTTTGCGGCGATCTATCTTCTTTGGATTGCGGTGAAAATAAATTGCTTCTTCGTGCATCATCTCTGCAATCCAGCACCTCGATCGTTGCAAGAAAAACAAAGAGAGGGTCAAATAATTTTAAACAAAACAAAATTTTTTATCGCAATCTTCAGTTTTTTTTTTTTTTTGTATTATTATATAATAATAAGAGTAAGAATAGATAAAGACAAAAAAGAGTGAATTCACTGACAATTAATGGATGTTGGATCTCGTGGCTAAAGAGTTTAGTCATCTATTCATGTACCGTTGGAGCTTTAGCTTGGATAAAGTCGAGAACCAATATTTGGGTTAATTTGAAATGTTCAAATCGACAAGAGGAAGTTCGATTATATATGATATAATTGGACTAGTTAATTATATATGATATAATTGGCTAAATGTATGAGATACATTATTTTGGAGGAAATTAGATATAAATATGATTTATATCAAATAGAAGAGAAAATACTATAGTAGATATATGATATCAAACTATAGGATATAAATATAATATGATTATATTTATTAATTAAATTAATTAATTAATTATTTGATAATTAACCGATTGATTCATGTTCGGATGTGGGAAGTAGGGCTGCAAAGATTATGGTAACCGGCAGGTTAAAGCAATGAAAATTGTTTTCATTTTATAATTCAATCGTTCATTCGTATCGCCCGCGCCCAAAAGAATCTGTGAAAGCGATCGCGAGAGCCTATACAATAGAAGCTCGTTCCTCTAAACGATCGTCTACTTCACGCGTTCTCTAAACGATCGTATACGTCTTTCCTAAACGATCATTCATTTTTTCCTAAACGATCGTGTAGCTCTACTATACGATAAGCATTTCCGCTATATGATAGCAGAGTTTATCTCTCACTTACTTATCGTCTACACGACGCCTTCTCCTCCGTCCTCTACCAAACTCACCAAAGCCCACTCTTTGGGTTTTTGACGGCAAGGATACCCGGGTTTCTCTTATGGTGGTGTCATCCCCGCGACATCTTTTGTACACGCTCGGATCGTGCTGTTGCAGTCGACATACTCGTCGGGTGCCGGTAGATCGGCGGGAGGTATTCCGCTGCTAAGGGTTCAGACATACGAAGATAGTCTTCATTTGGTATGAACCTTTTTCCTTGTGTTTTAGTTTATTCTGAGCATGCCGATAATGAGTTTTATATGCATAACTGTATGTTTGGAATGTATGTCGTTTGTGTTTCAGTCACTGTAAAATCGGAGCGATCTAAGCCCACTCATCGGACTCTCGGTATGAGATCCTTCAATTGGTATCAGAGCCAGGTTTCTGATACTTCGATTTCATCTGTTGCAATGAAATAACATATACATTCATAGTGGGTGCATTTCTACGCTATTTTAATTGTTAAATCTGTTATGGATGTGTCGGATTAATGGATGTTTTCGGGATGAATTGTCTCAATTTTTTTAAGATCCTTTTACATTTGCAGTTATTTGTAAAGGCCCCTATGTTTTTAGGCATAAATAATTGTTATCGAGTCTGTATTCAAAGAGTATTTGAAGTCTTGTGTCGTTCGTCAAAGTTCTGGGCAAAAGTTGCGGCTCTTCAAGGAAGGAGGTGATCTAGGGTTGATTGCATCGTGCAGAAGAAGTTCTACATTATCGCTGTCCATCGCATCGTAAAGATGAAGGAGTACACGATCGTGGTTGAATGCATCGTTTAAATGATGGGGTATGTGATCAAGTGTTGGTCGTATCGGGTTGACGATCGGGCACACGATCGCTGAGTATCGTTTAATGCGCGCGCTAGATGATTGTTTAAGTTAGCAAGCTTCATCACTTAGTAACTTACTAAATGATCACTTAGCATCGCAATGTAAATCGTTTACCATGTTGTACGCATCGGTTAGGCGATGAGACACTCGTGTATCTTTTAAAGCACGCTAGACGATCGTTTAGGTCAGCAAGCTTCATCGCTTAGTAACTGACTAAACGATCGCTTAGTAACTCAAGGTAAATCGTTTACCTGTCATCACTCTACACGATCGCATGGACGATCCGGCTTCGCAGCCTCATCGTCGTCTACGCGATCATTTACTATTGTTCCTATCGTCTAGTGCGCGCTGAATAATCATCTACCTGCTGAAGTTTGCTACACGATGAAGAACTCCTGGTGGTTCAAGACCCGATTCGCCTGTGAAACGGTTTGCTCGATGAAAAATGTAATAGATAGGGTTTTCATTCCGATTTTTTGGTTTAAAGGCTCCTTCCAGTCCATTAATCTCTTTGTTTAATACATGTGATGTATGTTTTATATGTCATATGGTACGCACATATAGTAAATCCCACCTTAGGTTATGCATTGATCATACATCATCTCTTTGTTGTAATTATTATAATTTAGAAAAGCATGATTTTAATTATATAAGAGCATGCCCATGCATCATATAATATAAAATTTATATTTATCCATGCATAAAAGACATTGACATGCATCATCTTTATATTATAATTGTTATAGTATAAGGATGAATGATAGCATGTTTGCTTCGTTATTACGCATAATATAAAAGTTATATAGTAATGACCAGACATTGCATGAAGCATGACACATAGGTTACTTTATAAATGTTATAAACGCATCATTATGCGCAATGTTTTTAGTTGTTTCTTTTTAAGAATTAAAGAGAAACTAGAACTAAAAGAAATAAGAAATACATGCATGCTCACTTAAGTTTAATTAATAGTTTTAAAGTGTTTAAATCTTGGATCACATAGACCTAAGATCACGGTTCTAATACGATTAGCAACCCTAAGGCTTTTATCTTTTAATCAGTTTAATAGGATTAAATTGGCTAATAAAAGGTTAAAGTGTAACAAATCTATCTATAAGGGACCTTTTGTCTAAGGCGGGTTCTGTCTAGGCTGGGGTATTTAAGTTGACGGAAACATAACACCCCTACCTGGGAACTTACCTTGAAAGGTGAATTAGATAGATTTAATGCATGCATGCAAGTTAAGGACTCCATTAAAGTGTTTAAATGTGACTACTTGAACTTGTTCATATTTCATAGACAAACGTTGTTTATGAACAAAGTTTTAAAAAATGGCTTAGACTAAAATTAGTAGTCGGATTTTTTAGGTTAATGAACCCTTAGGTAGAACATTCAGTGAGAGGTACTTAGGGCATAAGATGCTTCACTTAAACCTTTCACGTTTCTCTTAAATAGTCCACACCGTGAGATCTATCCTTGGCCTCGCAAAACCTTTGGCGTGTCCCACCAACGGATGGTGTTTGGGTAGATCAATATCAAGGTGGATGGAGAGAGTATTCATAGTAAGTAGGAGTGGGAAATGCGACAGCATATCCCTCGGTCTCCCTCGTTTGGTTGAATAACGTTACTGCGCATTACCTCAAGGCACCCTAGGAATGTCTCCCTAAAGGATGGTAGTTTTATGTGTTTCTTTATTTGATCTCCTGTAAGAGGACAAGGTAACTTAGTCTCTTGTCCTAATCTGTCTTTTCCCTACCGT
>NC_052360.1:16903600-16978952 GCF_009727055.1 Benincasa hispida
ATAGTTAAAAGTTAACAATTCTTGACCGAAAAATGGTGGCTGTTAGGTTCAGTTCCAAGAGTTGGTTCTACCTAATAGTTGAGAATGTCTCATCCCAGCGAAAAGGCAACTGATCACCCCACTGGTGGCGTTTGTCCTACCTCACTAGGGCATCATTGCAAAATAGAAGTCTATAACTTAGGGTACTTGAAACTGTTTTGCAAAACTGATTAGTTTAAAAGTGGTTTAGCAAAATCTAATAAAGATTTGTTCGTTTTTTCAGCAACTTTTTTCAAATGGCTACAGCCACGTTATCGTTGTTAAGCGCCAAAAAATTAACTGGCGACAATTTTCAACATGGAAACATATGATCACGACGATTCTGATCATCGAGGATCTCATGTTCGCTTTCACGGTCCAAATACCACTCAAAAAGTTCGGGAGGCATACGAGCGATGGACAAGGGTGAATGAGAAGGCTCGAGCCTACATCTTGGAAAGTCTTTCTGAAGTCTTGGCCAAGAAACAGGAGCCTATGGTCTCAGTGCGTGAGATCATGGAGTCTCTGCAGAGGATCTTTGGACAATCGTCTAAACAGCTTATGCATGACGCTCTTAAATACATATTCAACTCCAAAATGGAAGAAGACACCTCTGTTCATGAACATGTGCTAAACATGATGGTCCACTTTAATGTGGCGAAGTTGAATGGGTCTACCATTGATGAGGGCAGCTAAGTTAGCATAATCCTACATTCTTTGCCGGAGAGCTTCCTGCACTTTGTTAGCAATGTTATTCTTAACAAAGTGAAATTTAACGTTAAAACTCTCCTCAACGAGTTGCAGACATATCAATCTTTACTGAAAAGTAAGGAGAGGCAGAAAGGTGAGGCAAATGTTGCTTCATCCTCCAGGACGTTCCATAGAGGTTCGACCTCAAAAACGAAGTCTGCACCTTCTATTTCGAACTCTGCAAAGGGGAAGAAAAAGAAGGGTGGTAAAGGAAAATGGAAGGCACCTGGTAAACCACCGCCTGTCACCCCGAGTAGGCGTCCACAAGTTGCTAAGAGAAAGTGTTTCCATTGCAACCAAGATGGACACTGGAAGAGGAACTGTCTTCGATATCTGAAAGAGAAGAAAGCAACCATGGCTAAGGCCAAGGCGGATAAAGGTAAATGTGATTTACTTGTGCTCGAAACTTGTTTAGTGGAGAATGATGATTCTGCCTGGATAATTGATTCAGGTGCGACTAATCATGTTTATTCTTCTTTTCAGAGGATTAGATCTTGGCGACAGCTGGAGGTTGGTGAGATGACGATACGAGTAGGCACCAGGCACGTCGTCTTAGCTGTGGCAGTGGGAGGACTCCAGTTACCTTTACATAATAGGTTTCTAATTTTAAATGATGTATATATTGTTCCTGAACTAAAAAGGAACCTCATTTCTGTAAAGTGTTTATTGCAATGTAAATACATTTTGATTTGAATAAAGTGTTTATTCATAAAGATGGTGTCTTTATTTGCACAGCAAATCTGGAATCGAATTTATATGTGTTAAGGTCGTTAACTATTAATTCCCTCCGTAATACTGAAATGTTCATAACTGTCGTAACTCAATCAAAACATCGATGAATTTCTCCAAAAGAAAATGCCCAATTTTGGCATCTACGTTTAGGGCACATCAATCTCAATAGGATTGAGAGATTGGTGAAGACTGGACTTCTAAGTGAGTTAGAAGAAAATTCTTTGCCAGTGTGCGAATCTTGCCTTGAGGGTAAGATGACTAAAAGTCCTTTTACTAGAAACGATTATAGAGCCAAGGAGCCTCTTGAGTTAGTACATTCTGACCTTTGTGGTCCTATGAATGTGCGAGCCCGAGGTGGCTATGAGTATTTTATCAATTTTACTGATGATTATTCAAGATACAGGTATGTTTATCTTATGCAACAGAAGTCTGAATCCTTTGAAAAGTTCAAATAGTTCAAGGCTAAAGTTGAAAACACATTAGATAGACGAATTAAAACACTTCGATCGGATCGAGGTGGAGAGATTTTGGACTCTGCATTCCAGGACTATTTGATAGAACATGGAATTGTTTCCCAACTCTTAGCGCCGGGTACACCTCAGCAAAATGGTGTAGTTGAGAGGAGAAATAGGACCTTGTTAGACATGGTTCGTTCAATGATGAGTTACGCTTCCTTACTAGACTCGTTTTGGGGTTTTACAATGGAGGCTGCGGTGTATATACTCAACTGTGTTCCCTCCAAGAGTGTTGCAAGAACACCTCTAGAGTTGTGGAACGGGCATAAAGCTAGTTTACGTCCTTCCCACATTTAGGGTTGCCCTGCACATGTGCTTGAGGCTAATCCCAAGAAGTTGGAACCACGGTCGAGGTTGTGCCTCTTTGTAGGCTACCTCAAAGGTACACGAGGGGGTTATTTTTATGATCCGACGAAAATAAGGTGTTTGTTTCAATAAATGCTACTTTCCTAGAAGAGGATCATATAAGGGAGCACAGTCCACGAAGCAAAGTCGTGTTGCGTGAGCTTTCCAATGAAACTACTGAAACTTCAACAAGAGTTGTTGAAGAGCAATATACATCAACAAGAGTTGTTGATGGTAGTTCATCTAGTAGGTCGGTTCCACCTCAAGAGTTGAGGGAACCTTGGCATTGTTGGAGGGTTACGAATCCACCCGTTCGCTATCTGGGTTTCACGGAAATCCTTGCTATGGTAGCACATGGCGACGTTGAGGATCCGTTGTCTTATAAGAAGGCAATGGAGGATGTTGACCTGTATGGCGACGCTGATGAACCTTATGTCTACAAGAAGATCATCAATGCTTTAGTAGTTTTCTTAGTGTTGTTCGTAGACGTTATTCTACTCATTGGGAATGATGTAGGTCTACTGACTGCAATTAAGAACTGGCTAGCGACCCAATTCCAAATGCGAGATTTGGGAGAGGCTCCGTTTCTTCTAGGTAGATCTATCTTTCGGGATCATAAGAACAAAGTGCTAGTACTGTCTCAGGCATCGTACATTGATAAGATGTTGCTCAAGTGCTCGATGCAGGACTCCAGGAAGGGCCTATTGCTGTTCAGGCATGGAGTCACTTTGTCTAAGAAAATGTGTCCTAAGATGCCTCAAGACGTTGAGGAGATGAGACAGATCAGTTTACCCCAGGCCATTTTAATGTTGCTGACCCATTTACGAAGGCTCTCACAGCTACAGTATTTGAGGGTCACCTACGGAGCATGGGTCTACAGGATAACCCGTGGTTGGACTAGGGCAAGTGGGAGATTTTCTTGTACGGGATTTTTATGCGTTAGTTTATTGTTTTGTACTAAGTTTTTGTACACCCCACTTCGCTTTAGGATAAGTGGGAGATTGTTGAGGTTGATGCCCTAAAGTCTCATGTCCTGTAGTTTATAAACAGTATGTACCAACGCTTGTGTTGTTAATATATGATATTTACTTCACATCTGATTTTTTGCTCGATTAATTGTTTTATTTACTTTACCACAAACCAATAAACATGAAATCCCTGGTCTGTATGTGACTTAAGCATGTATGTTGTGACATACAAGTGGATCATGTCTTGAGTGATAACCAAAATGGTCTGTACTATATAGATAAAGGAGGGAAACCTTATCCTGGTAATGCTACGGATGCGGCCTGCTTTGTGGAATGGTCACAAGTATTGTGACTTGTCACAGATGGTCTGATCCTGATCATTCGTGTTGGGGACATATGAGTGAGGGCGTCCTATACAAAGAGTTTGTATAAGACCTGACCACGAAGTGTTAACGTCTCATTATATAACACCGTTCATGATAGAGACTTCACTTCATTAGGATGACCATAGGTAACATGACCTCAATCCTATGTGAGTTGGGAACTCCTGCCATTGAGGGCGGTTTTTTGATTTGTATGGGTGCGATTGGCCAGTTCGCCGATTCAAACCTACCATTTTGGGGATTCGTCTGATTTGGGAGCTAAGAACTCAACTACACAAGATGGAATTCACTCCTTCCCCGAGGTAAGGGTAAGTAGATAGATGGCTCCCTTAAGGGCTGATTTCGGGGGCTTGAACGATGTGGCGCCACACACCTTCTCTTAGCCTGAGAAGTGTTCATACATAGTTGGACTATGTTGTATTGTTCATTAGAGGAATCAGTGGTACTTAAGGAGTGAGATGTAACTACAGGGACAAAACGGTAAATTGACCCAGTTGTACTTACGAGCATCTGTGAAGGGTCATCGTACTCATGATTGGTTATATCCGATGGACAAAAAAATATATCTGTGGTAAGAAGAGTTCAGCTGTTGGTCTTTAGTGGAATTCACTAATAGTTAACGGATGGTGGATCTCGTGACTAAAGAGTTTAGTCAGCTATTCACGTACCGTTGGAACTTCGAGCCACAGATCCATTAAGTCACCTGGGTAGTTTGGATAAAGTCGAGAATTAGTGTTTAGGTTAATTTTAAATGTTCAAATTGACAAGAGGAAGTTCAATTATATATGATATAATTGGACTAGTTAATTATATATGATATAATTGGCTAAATGTATGAGATACATTATTTTGGAGGAAATTAGATATAAATATGATTTATAACAAGTAGGGGAGAAAATACTATAGTAGATATATGATATCAAACTATAGGACATAAATATAATATGATTATATTTATTAATTAAATTAATTGATTAATTATTTGATAATTAACCGATTGATCCATGTTCGAACGTGGGAAGTGGGGTTGCGAAGGTTTTGGTAACCGATGGGTTAAAGTAATGAAAACCGTTTTCATTTTATAATTCAATCGTGCATTCGCATCGCCCGCACCTAAAAGAATCCGTGAAAGCGATCGCGAGAGCCTATACGATAGAAGATCGTTCGTCTAAACGATCGTCTATTTCACGCATTCTCTAAACGATCGTATAAATCTTTCCTAAATGATCGTTCAGTTTTTCCTAAACGATCGTGTAGCTCTACTATATGATAAGCATTTCCACTATATGATAGCACAGTTCATCTCCCACTTGCTTATCGTCTACACGACGCCTTCTCCTCCGTCCTCTGCCAAACTCACCAGAGCCCACTCTTTGGGTTTTCGATGTCGAGGATACCCGGGTTTCTCTTGTGGTGGTGTCATCCCCGCGACATTGTTCGTGTATGCTCGGATCGTGCTGTTGCAGTCGACATACTTGCCAGGTGCCGATAGACTGGTGGGAGGTATTCCGCTGCTGAGGCTTTAGACATACGAAGACAGTCTTCATTTGGTATGAACCTTTTTCCTTGTGTTTTATTGTATTCTGAGCATGCCGATAATGATTTTTATATGCATAACTATATGTTTGGAATGTATGTCGTTTGCGTTTCGGTCACTGTGAAATCGGAGCGATCTAAGCCCACTCATGGAACTCTCGGTATAAGATCCTTCAACCACCACTAATGAGCCCTGGGTATTTTCGGAGTGAAAACCCAAAGGGTGGGCTTTGGTGAATTTGGCAGAGGACGGAGGAACAACGAGTCATGTACGCAATAAGCAAGTGGGAGAGAAAATGATGCTATCGTATAGCAGAAGTGCTTATCGCATAGAGGAGCTACACGATCGTGTAGGATTTGCTGAACGATCATTTAGGAAAAGGTATATGATCGTTTAGCTAAATCGGCACACTATACGATCATTTAGAGGAGCTATCCGATCGTCTAGGCGAAAGTGTGCGATCGTTTAGGCACAAGGTATACTATCGTTTAGATGGAGAATGCTATTGGATAGGCTCTCAAGCGATCGTTTTGAATCACCAACGCGCGCTTCATGAATTCTTTTGGGCAATTGAACGAATTATCAATTGCACAATTAAAAAATGAAAACTATTTTCATTTTAACCCATCGGTTACCATAACCAACGTTGCCCACAAATCCACATCCAAACGTGATATTAGGATTAATTATCATATAATTAATCAATCAATTAATTAATTAATATAATCATATTATATTTATATCCTATAGTTTGATATTACATATCTACTATAGTATTTTCTCCTCTACTTGATATAAATCATATTTATATCTAATTTCCTCCATAAAAATGTATCTCATACATTTGCCAATTATATCATATATAATTAAACTTCCTCTTGTCAATTTGAACATTTCAAATTAACCCAAATACTCGTTCTCGACTTTATCTAAGCTACCTAGGGAACCTAATGGACCTGTGGCTCGAAGCTCCAACGGTAAGTGAATAGCTGACTAAACTCTTTAGCCACGAGATCCACCATCCGTTAACTATCAGTGATTCTACTAAAGACCAACAGCTGAACTCTTCTTACCACATATATTTTTCTGTATCCATCGGATGTAACCAATCATGAGTACGATGACCCTTCATAGATGTTCGTAAGTACAGCTGGGCCAATTTACCGTTTTGCCCTGTAGTTACATCTCACTCCTTAAGTACCACTGATTCCTTTAATGAATAATATAACATAGTTCAACTATGTGTGAACACCTTTCGGGCCAAGAGAAGGTGTGTAGCGCTACATTGTTCAAGCCTCGAACCCTCAACTGCGGAACCCCAACCATACTTTGGTCGAAACCTCAAATGATTTTCTTTTTCTTTCAAGGCACGATTCCTTACCAGTTATTCTGACGTCCTGTATGATTCTGCTTCTGGTGGCAACATGCTATGGGGTGGCGGTCCCGCTTATGGGGTCAAATCAATACGTTCGGATGGGCAAACTCTCCCTTTCCCATCTAACAAGGCAAGTCTATTGAATGGAATCAAATTGGTTTGCAGGATTCTTTGATGCTGATGGTACCATTATCGCTTCAGCCTATCTAGAGCGCTACTTGGTGTGGGGGAGGACGGTCAAAATGGTCGGCCCATCAATTATCAAGGCCTATCCTTTTCCCTATCGCATGTTGAATGCTTACCGAAGTTGAGGCCCTTCTATCGAACGAATATGTGCATAATAATCAGTTGGTGGGGCTAGTGGAATATCAGCAGTTCCAGCATAATCCTAATCAGACTCTTGCTCGTACCTAATCACTCCCAACAAAGCAGCAATGCGGAAAGAAACCCAACTCGATAGCCTAATATGCTTCGTAGACCTACGTGAAGCTAGAAGTAACTACTTTCGATTTTTCTTATAGAATAGAAGGCTACTACTAGAAACTAGAGACTACGACTACAATATCAAACTAGAGACTACGTCAGTCGAGTTGAGTCAAAAGGTATGGTATAGCAGCCTTTCCGAGCGATCTGTTCCATACTATTATGTTAAGTGAAAAAGTCACCCTGATAGCTCAGAGAGATTTTTCTTTTTTATCTATTTCTAACTTCGAATTTTCTTTATTTCCATTTTGTGTAGCTGAATTCCCAACTCCCAAATCAGACGAATCCCTAAAATAGTAGGTTTGAATCAGAGAATTGGCCACTCGCACCCATACAAATCAAAGGACCGCCCTCAATGGCAGGAGTTCCTAACTCACTCAGGATTGAGGTCATGTTACCTATGGTCATCCTAGTGAAGTGAAGTCTTTGTTATGAATGGTGTTATATAACGAGACGTTAACACTTCGTGGTCAGGTCTTATATAAACTCCTTGCATAAGATGCCCCCGCTCGCATATCCCCAACACGAATGATCAGAACCAGACCATCTGTGACAAGTCACAACACTGATGACCATTCCACAAAGCGGGCCACGTCCGAATCGTTACCAGGATAAGGTTTTCCTCCTTTATCCATATACTATAGACCATTTTGGTTATCACTCAAAACATGATCCATTTGTATGTCACCACATATATGCTTGAGTCACATACAGATAACCAGGGATTTTATGTTTATTGGTTTATGGTAAAGCAAATAAAACAATTAACCGAGCAGAAAATCAAATGTGAAGTAAATATCATATATTAACAACACAAGCGTTTGTACATACTGTTTACAAATTATAAGACACGAGACTTTAGGACATCAACCCCAACACGCATGACACCCATGGAGGCAAGCCAAAACAAAGGTAGGAATCGTGATCAACGCATAAAAAATATGATCGCAACTCTAGTACCAAATAGGTATGAGTTTAGACTGAGAAAGAACGCCTTGTTCGTAATTGGATGCTTGCATGACACCCGTGGGGGCAAGCCAAAACGAAGGCTAGGCACTTGGATCAGCGCAAGGTCATAGAAAGAACATCTAAACTAACGGAAGGATAAAAATCATTTGGAAACACCCCAGTTAAAAAAGTTTTTTCAAATAAATCATGCAATGCCTTGGAAATAAGTAAAGTCTTTTTGAAGGTTAAACTTGTTGTCCCTAAATTTTAGAAATATTTTAAGAAGAGACTAGGATAGAAACTAAGGAGATTTTGGTTCATAGGATTTGAATAAGGCACCTCGAGAAATCTAGGTAAGAAAAAGGTGGTTGACTCTCTAAAGAAAAGCTTTAGTTTATGCTTAAGGACAAGTATTATTTTTAATTTGGGGGTGTGATAACGGGCAGAAATGCACGTTATTACGACGCAAAAATATAAAATAATGTAGGAATGTGACGGTAAAAACATACAAAATCGTGTCCAAAAGCATTAAGTTGAGAATATTGCGATCGCATGCGCCCATCACATTAAAGCAGCTAATTTTCTTATTTTGTGTAGGAAAATGCGTTGGCGCAAAGCAAATTATGATCCAAGGAATTCGGCGCCCGAGCACATTAGAAGATTGCACCACAAAGCTACGCGATCGTATGTGCTCGCGAAGATCTGCTCAAGAAGGTGGCCGCATAAAGGCGGCGCATCAAGGTGAAAGCTTAATAAATCATGATGGGACAGAAAGTTTATGATGGTTGAGTCTGAATTTAGTTGACAAACTGTTAACGACACACTGTAGCAAGTACATTCAACTATTCGGTGACCATTAATCAGCACATCAGACAGAGATTTAATGACCTCTCATCATTGCAATCTTTTGAGAGAAAAACTCTTCACTCTGAAGCCCTATGAATACTGAAGGCCACCTTCATTAAAAGAGTTCGGGAGTTCAGAATTTGTGGAGTTTCCATTCGCCATATACATAGAAGATAGATCATAGATAGCCGTTAGTCTGTAACTCTTATACTTAGAAGGCGGAGGCGAGCGAAGAGAAAAGACGCCGAAAGACCATTCTTGGTTAGCTCGAGAGACTGCCTGGAAGCACTGAGAATAGAGAGAGGGCGGACTCTTGCAAAAGCAAGAACATTCTTTTGGGCAGAGTAGAGTAAAACACAGTGTAAAAGCCTCGGGAAGCAAGACATTGCTACGGGGCTCCCTATCCCTACTTTCCATTTTCATTCTGTATTCTAATTTTATTTATAAAATGGAATTTGCACCTCTACATCTGTTCAATCTCTTCACAATGCGCATGAGAAACTAAACTTTTGAATGGGTTGAGAAGCACTTAGCTAGCATGACCTAAGATCTTCATTTTATGCAATCATCTTGTCTTATGTATGCGTCCATCACCCTTTAGAGATACTTGAGAGAGTAATCTAAAGAAAGAACCTAGACTTGAGAAAGTTAGGTCAGAATTTAGGCTTGAGAAAGTCGATTAGAACCGCATAAGCAAGAGATAGAAACTTAGAGATAAGTTCTGTTAGCTATCATGCATCACATGCACTCTAGAAATAGGATATGATAGTATACAGTCACCTTATGTATGTGTGTATCATTCATCATCACATCAACAAGAATGGAAACTTAGACATAAGTCCTATAGATATTATCGTATACATTGCATGCATTTTAAAATCAGAAACTATGGCATTTGCATTGAGATATGACATGTTGTTGTTGTGTGTGTAGCATGATCGCATGATTTGAACGCAATCTTAGGAAATGTTAGCTAAACCCCTTCTCAACTCGTTCCCCGCATCATTGTAACTTTCGCTGTCATTAACTCTTTACTCAATTCCACTGCATGGGATTTATACTTTACACAACATACCAATCAACTTATTGTTTTGTCACCACAAAGGAATCAAAACTTATCGTCGCATATTGCCTCAGTAGTTCCTATATTCGACCCTGGGCTTATCAGGCAACCTAATAGGATTTATACTTAGATTTTACTAGGAAAACTTGCATGTGCAACGCATAGTTCACCACTGCAATTTCATACCATTACTTCATCACATTCACAACGCATCAAAAGAAAATCATTAACTTGTATTGAACTTAGAATAATACAAAAGAACATGCACATACAATAAATTTTTAGAGACAAAAATGGAAAATGGAGAAAGGTCGGATGATAGTGTCAAGCCATCGGAGATAATCTCTTGTCTTCTTTGGCTTTCTCTACTTGCTTTGACTGTGCTTGTGACTGGAGAGTTAACCCGAATTCCTTCTCTCGAGCTTACTCCGACAACCTCTCATTGTGGTGAGTGAGGCTCCGTCTGTCCTCTGCCTTTCTTGCTATCTATCTGTGTCCTCTTTCTTCTTCTCGGAGGAGACTTCCATTTATAGATGTGGCTTTCGAGCAACTTGCTCTTCGTCGTGATTATCTTATGCAAGCTCATATCCTACTAAGCCGCCTTACGTTATGCTTCGACGGGCGCAAGCCGCATTCTATCACTTCCAGCAACTTGTAGCTTAATTTGACAGGAAGTGATATCTTGCAATGTATGCGTTCAGGAAATCAACGTGTCACCTTATGCGTCCACGAGGTTCAATGCGTCATTAATATGTGATCAAGCTTCTCGACATCGTTTGATAATTTCCATCTCATTCATAAATTCTTGCGTTAGAAATGTTGGTTTCATGCGATTTAAGGAATTTCAATATTTTGTATGCAAGGGATGCAAGGAAGCCAATTGTTGCTTTTTCATGCAAACTAAATACACTTTTTATTAATTCCCCTTAGTTATTCTAACTTAAGGAAGCTAATAACTTATATTTCTACAAGTTATCATCTATCGTTAAAAGCGGTGTCAAGAAAGATTTGATATCCCGACACCCTTATTGTGGTGTCGGCATAGGTTCTCTATCCCGATGCCTAATTATTCTAGCATCGGGATAGCCCCTATATGCCGACGGTGGCTTTGCCATCGGCGTAAAGATCCTATGTTGATGCTTTTTAGGCGTCGGCATAAATCTTTTTTCTTGGAGTGCACTATAAATTTTCGATATTAGATTCCTCTTTTTCTCTCCTATTTAATTTTGGAATTAATTTATTATTATATTTTATTACATGAAATTAATTGCTATTATTTATTCTTAAAAATAATTGATCACATTTGATTATTTAGGTTGATAGAATTCATTTTCCATATTATTATTCTTATATTTTGGAAAAAGCCTATTGGACGTTTCGTATTATTATATTATTATCATAGAATTTTGTAATTAATTTATTATTATATTTTATATTTGAAATCAATCTTGTTATGAAAATTAAATTGGATGTTTGGATTTGCTTGTCATGATTTAAGTGAATATAATTATGTAAAATTATTGTTTAAAATAATTGTTCGCAGAAATTCTATTAATTTTCTTAATTTAGCCTATGTTAGGAAAAAGTTTAATTAATTTGAATAAACCATATTTAGAAATCTTACCTGACACCTATTTCTAGTATAAAAAAATATATTTTTAATTTTGAAGATACAAAAGAAACATTTAATTTTTAAAATAAAACTACAGTTTTTTAATTTTTAAATTAAAAAAAACAACAAAAAACAAAATACGACCTTTTTTCTTCTCTCACTTCTTTCTCATATCAATGGTCGTCGACTCCTCAACATTTTCTTCTCATCTCTTTCCTTACTTTCTTATTTTTCCTTCCTTTTTTGATAAGCGTCCATAATGTTCGTTGTATACAAAACTAGAGATCCTTCTAGAATTCTTATAAACACTCACAAAGAAAGCTAACTTAGATCAAATTTAAAATCTATGATGATCATTCTTAGATCTTAAGACAACTCACTCCAAGAATTAGCTTAGACGAATCCAATAAATTGATTTAAAATCAAATTTAAAGCAAGATTTGAAAGAAAAGACAACACCCAAGGAGTTGAATAAGCTCAAATTTTTTAATATCAATAATCTAAATTTTCAAGAGCAATACAAACCATTTTTAAAGGCCAAGAACTCAAAAGTAATTTAAACACAATTAATTATAAATTGTAGAAAATAAGACCTTGAAACTTAAAATTTAATTGCATACAAATTAATAAGTCAAAATACAAAACTAAAAATGTAGAAAGTCTTCAAATTATCTTATCCTTCAAGGTTTGACATTACGTTTTTCTATACAACGCACACTTGATAACATTTTCTTTACAAAACCTACATACTTTTCTTTACCTCCAAGCCATCTTCCAAACTATAAGACATTTCATATGTCATCTTCATGTTATTTTCTTTTTGACTCATTGAACTAACATTATATATAAATTTAGACTCAAAACTATTTGTCGGTTTTGATGAATTTGCTAGCTTTTGAAGATGTAGTGTGAAAGTCTCTTGGGTCTTCTGTATCTTGTTTTTTGTAATGGTTCTCTTGGTTACATGCAATGGTTCAATAGTTGAATTCACACCATTCTCTTTCACTTCTTCCTCATATTCATAAGAGGTGTTTTAGATTAAGAGTAAAATTATATATGAGTTCATGCCATTTGGAATGGTTTTCATGGTTTTTTTAGTCTGAAGTTTTTTTTCGTTAATTTTTGAGTTTCTAATTTTATTGTTTTCTTTTAATTTCCCTATTATTTTTTTTTTATTCATATGGTAGTAATAGGAGATTTTTTCCAACACTCTTTTCCTTTATTTCCCATTTGGAGGGGAAAAAATGGTGGCCATTAAAGAGGAAGGAGAAGGGAGATGAGTAAAGGGTAGAGAAAGAAGGAAGGGAGGGAAACATGTTAAAAAGAAAAAGCAAAAGGTTTATTATTATTTAAAAAAGTGATAAAATATATTTTGTTTTAAAAATTCAAAATTTATGGTTTTTAACAATATAATAATACATAGGGTTGGCAAAATTCTCCGTGGGGTCAGGTCCTCGTGGGCCCCGCCCCGTGGGTTTGATCGGGGATGGGTCAAACCCGGGAATTTTTTCAGGGCCCCGTCCGGGGACGGAAATGGTATCCCTGCCTTGACCCCGACCCCGACCCCGATTTTATATAGTTTTATTTTTAATCTTTTATAAATATATATTTATAATATATAAAATAACATATGTATGTTTATATAGTGTTGTAAGTCCAATATTGAATATATAAATTCTAAATTTAAGCCCAAAAGTCAAGCCCAAACTTAAAAAATTAAAAGAAAAAAATAAGAAATCCCACATGATCTAATAAGGGATTCCCACGAGAAATTATAGGGAAATCCGATCCCCACAGGGAATCCCCGCCCCCGAGATTCCCGTAACGTCAGAGTCTCTATGCGAATCTCTTCCCGACTAGGCCGAATCGGGTCAAAGTGGCTTTGTTACCTATTCCGTTAGGAACCGCTGATTTTTTGGTTCAACTGTATATCTCCTTGTTTTCTGTGATCTCTTTTTTAGGCGAAGCTGTGCTAATGGTGGTCAAGGAGAAGGTGCTAGTTTATTTAGCATACGGGATGCCGTCCCCGCCTTCAAATGGCGGGGGGGGGAGGGATGGGGGAATTTCTCCACGGGGTCGGGGATGGGGACCCTCTCCCGTCTCGCCCCGGCTTCGTTGTCAATCCTAATAATACATTCCATTATATAATTAAAGAGTAAAGGACCTACTAAACTCAAGACTAAATTTCGATTTTAAAATTAAAACTCAAATGCAACCAAACTTAACATGTAAATTTAATTGATCTTTATGATTTAGAAAAAAAAAAATAAAATTTAGTCCGTAGAATTTTAAAAATTAGAATTGAGTGTTTGATAAAACTGACTCGATAAAGTCCTTATAAATTAGAAATTATTTATAAAATTTTATCAAAAATAGAAATTAAATTCTGAAGACTAAATTATATATATATATATATTATTTTCAAATATATTGTATAAATTCGGGCAAATTTTTAATCATTTTATTTATATATTATTATCCAAAATTTTTATAAATAATTTGGAAATTTTTTTTATTTAAATTATTGACTACAAATTTTATATTATTTTATCTTTTTAAAAGAATTAAATTTATAAAGTGAAATTAATTAAGAGTTAAAGCGGAACCAATATATATGAACGTATAAAGACAACCAAAACCAACTAACAAGGAACTCAGAGCTTTCTCCTCCAACGATGGCTTCCCCTTCTCCGATCCTCGATCCTCAAACGTCAACCCCAATCCCAACAATTCCTCAGATGATCGAAACCCTTTCAGATTTGCACAAAGAGCTCTCCACAGCCCTCGAAAAACGTTCCGCTACACCCACTCAAGCTGCCGGCGATAAGATAGTTCCGGCCGTCGTCGAGCCCCCTGCTCCGACACAAACCCCTGAAGAACAGCAAGGTAAGAAAGAAACAGAGCAAGTACCGGAATTTAATGGCAGCAACGAGACCCATAAAGACCCCAAAGTTGAGATATTGCTGAACAACATCCAGCTTTTGATGGAGGCGTTGAAGACGATGATAAATAATCGCGATAAGAAGCTTAATGTGCCGATACAGAGCATAAAAGCCAATCTCGATACGGTTATCAAAATGGTCAAAGAAGCCCCTGCTGGTTCTCCACTGACCCAGAAAATCGGAGAGGAGTATCTCGACGCCATAAACAAAGATATGAGGACGTTGAAGTTCCAGATTCCTTCGTATCGTAGGTTGTCCTTGGCCAAAACCACCGCCCATTTTGGTGACAGGGGAAGTAATACGCGGAAGCCGGATGAGTTCTTCAGGTTGCCTAACTTGTATGGCGTTGACGTGTTCGACGAAAGTCCCGCTTTCAAAGAAATTCAGACATTTTACAATGGTTTTGATGATCTCCTTAAGAAATGTTTTTTGTATTTTGCTGTGTTTCCTGAAAATGTAGTGTTAAAGAAGCGGTTTCTTACCTATTGGTGGATTGGAGAAGACTTATTAGACGCTTCAGGCACTGGAGATTCAAGTCCAGAGAATAAGGCTGGTATGATTCTCCAGAAATTTGCAGATAAGGGTTTGATTGTGCCGGTGAAGGAAGAACAGAAGAAGGTCAAAAAGAAATTTAGAATGCCCCCTCTTGTGCGTTCTGCTGCCATTAAACTGGCCACTGCAGAGAGATTTTTGAAGTATGATTCTGGGGACAACCCAACTTGTGAATCATCCAGCTGTGATAGAATTTTTCTGGTGAAGGGGGGAGGCTTTCATCCGCCGGAAGCGCCGACGAAGAATCAGAAGTTAGAAGAAAAGATGGGAACAATCTTCAATGTTAGTCAACCTTTCCCCGATTCTGCATTGGAGTGGTTGGCCAAGCAGGGGGTTATAGACATAAGAACTACCAAAGTTGTGGAGTGGTTGCTAAAGCTGAGAAACCTCAAAGTTCTTTACTTGGGGAGGTGGCAAAGTGAAGTTGATGATGAGGAGCATGTGGTTGAGGTTGAAAGCCTTGAGTTCTTAGAAGGTTTGAAGAAAATGAAAAAACTGAGGCTTTTGAGCCTTCAGGGGATCTTTTGGATCAATGAGCTTCCAAATTCCATAAATAGGCTTTGTGATCTCAGGGTTTTAGACTTGAAATGTTGTTACAATCTGGAGAAACTTCCTGGAGGCATTGGATCTCTCAAGAGCCTTACACATTTGGATGTCACTGGCTGTTATATGCTAAATGGAATGCCAAAGAGCATATCTAGACTCACTCAACTGAGAGTCTTGAAGGGGTTTATTACAGGCAAGTCAAGTCTTAATTATTTAAAAGGCTTAAAGAAACTGAGAAAGTTGAGCATCAACACAAGCAGCCATGATTTTCCTAACGATAATGATCTACGTGTTCTTCGAGATCTTGGGGAGCATGGTGAGCTACAAAATCTCGCAATTGTGTGGGTGGCCCAAGAGGTGAAGTCGAATCAACAACCTCCCGAGACTGCAAGAGGAATGTTTGTACAAAATTTCTCCAAGCAATTTAGCAAAGTAACCGTACCACCCAATGATGAGACCTTAGAACTGCCAAAGAAGTTAGAGAAGCTGGAGCTCGAATGTCTACGGGTGGAAGAGCTACCCAACTGGCTAAATCCTGATAACTTGAAAACCTTAAAGAAGCTCTACATTAGAGGGGGGAGCCTAAAAAAGCTCGGCGACAAAAAGTGGGAGGCGGCAGAGGTTGTTCGTTTAAAATACATGACGGAATTACAGATTGACTGGAGAGAACTTCAAAACTCTTTTCCAAAGTTGAGTTACTTGCAGAAAGTTAAATGTCCAAGAGTCACTTTCTGCCCCTGTGATGCCAATGGAGTTTGGATAAAGCCCTGACAGTAGTGATCAAAACAATGGTGGGACAGGGAAGCAGCAACCTAGAAGTGTAGCTGCTTATGGTGATATTCTTGGCTGTCTTATGATAGAGGTTACATCTTCATCTTTTATCTGTTAAGTTTCATCTTGTTGCAAAATGTATAGTTCTTTTTGAATTTGTATTCATTTCCTTTATGTTTGGTGAATATTTTCTCGTGAGTTGGGATTTAATCCTCTTTTGGCGAGTTGATTTGGTTGAAAATAGGGTTATTAACCTAGGGGCGTTTATGTAATTATGTAGACCCCTAGGGTTTCCTATTGTCTATTTATACAGTGTATCCATGTGTATTCAGTGTATCAGTTTTAAAAATAATAAGAAAAGTCTCTAAATCGTGGTTTTTCTTCCTATACTAGGGTTTCCACGTAACTGTGTTATTCTCTTCTCTACGCTTTTATTTTTAACATGGTATCAGAGCGAGGCGACGAAACCTTAGCCGCTATGGAAGAGAATCAAGCACAGTCATCTTCTACAGATGGAACTTCGAGTTTTGACATGAAGACGACAATTCAAGCGGCTGTAAAAGAATGTTTTCAAGCAGCCTTACCGAAGTTGCTTTCAGTTGTTCAACAACAGTCGATGGAGAGTCGTCATCCATAGGCGCCACCGCGTCAGATAGACAAACAGACCGCAAGCAGATCGATCCAACTGATCCAGGTGATAGGGTGTCGTTCGTGCCATCGGAGTCCGTCGTGCTTCCTCAAACGTCTTTTCTGGTTGGGGTCGTGCCGATTAGCCAGCTTGCCTCAGATCCAGTCGACTTTTAGCGGGCTATGCCGAATACGAACGTCACGGCGATCGACCGCGTGTTTGGTACCTTTGTGGCTGGAGTCGATTGACCGTCCGCGTCAAATGGATCTAACTGCCCGTCTGTGTCAAATCTGATTTACCCAATGACGAGCTAGTTTGCCCGCAGGTTTCAGCCATCTATCTACTACCCGACGGCGAGCCAGTCTGCCGGCGATCACCTCGAGTCGTCCGGTTAGCTGGGTACTTCACAGGTGCCGGCGACCTCTGTCCAACCGATGATGTCTTTTTAGCAGAAAGTAGCAAACCCTGTTCTGGCTACTTGTGGTTTGACCCATTACCCAGACGATGTGAGACAACGGTTGGCTTATCTACAACAACAGATTTCAGATTTAGATACAATGTTTGGCGCAAATCTCAATCCTGTTCAACCAGTTTATACAGAGAACCTGGTAAACTCATTCCCTGTTTTGCTGAATGTTTCTTATTTATCTAGTTCAATGGGTAATTCTGTAGGACTTCTTATAGGGGAAAAGTTAAATGGTCAGAATTATTTCTCCTGGTCCCAATCATCCGAATGGCCTTGGAATGACGTCATAAATTTGAGTACCTGACAGGGGAAATTCCAAAACCAGCACCTGGCGATCCGCAGGAACGAATCTGGAAAGGAGAAGACTCACTGTTACGCTCTGTTTTGGTGAATAGTATGGAGCCTCAAATAGGGAGACCATTATTATATGCTACAACTGCCAAGGATATCTGGGAGGCAGCGCAAGATCTGTTCTAAAAAAGACAGAATGCCTCTCGTTTTTATACGCTCCACAAACAAGTCCATGAATGCAAACAAGGATCCATGGACGTTACATCTTATTTTAACAAACTGTCAATGCTATGGCAAGAAATGGACTTGTGTCGAGATATTGTCTGGAACTGTGCACAAGATGAAGCCCAATACTTGAAAATCGAAGAGGCAGATTGTGTTTACGTGTTCTTGGCTGGATTAAACCCTAAATTTGATGGTGTTTGTAGTCGAATATTGGGCTAACGCCCGACTCCTTCACTTAGAGAAGTCTGCTCCGAAATATGGCTTGAAGAGGATCAGTCGTGTGCTATGAATAATTCCATTCCTACAACTGATACAGTTGCTTTCATTGCAAAGTTGTCCAGTGCTGATGGTGATAAAAACCCCCACTCGTGTGTGAACATTATAAAACGCTCTGGCACACAAAGGACCAGTGTTGGAAACTGCACGAGAAGTCCCCAAACAGCAGGCGACGATAGTCTCATGACAAATTTAATACTAGTCATGCCTTGGTAAGTGACTCAATAGATGAATAGACTCAGAAGCAATCTTCTGTTGACAGTAAGCACAACTTGAGTACGGTTGGGAAGAGTGCAATTGCACAGTCAGGTAATTTTTCTTCATTTGGCTTGATTAGTATAAATGGTAAAAAGCCATAGATTGTGGACTCAGGAGCCACAGATCATCTTATGAGTCCTTCAGAATTGTTTATGTCATATAACCCAAGTGTTGGTAATGAGTGTATTCGCATTGCAGACGGGTCATTTGCCCTTGTTGCGGGGAAAGGCAATATTTCTCCATTTGACGGTTTCTGCGTGATCCCTTACATGTGCCTAAAATATCGTATAATTTGTTGTCTGTCAGTAAAATAACAAGAGATTTGAAGTGTAAGGCAATTTTTTCACCCGATTCCGTTTTGTTTCAGGACCTAAAATCGGGGATGATGATTGGCATTGCCCGACACGATAGGGGACTATACTTCCTTTATGAAGAAGCTTCCTCTAGAGATAATCATCAAACTGGGTTTATGTCTTTACATTTCTCTGTTTCTGAAAATGACTTTATGTTATGGCATTTTCGTTTAGGACATCCTATTTTCAATATATGAAGTATTTATTTTCGCATTTATTTCAAAATATTAATACTTCTTCTTTAAATTGTGATGTATGTATTCGTGCCAAGCAACATCGTGTTTCTTTCCGGTCTTAGCCTTACAAACCCTCGAGTCCTTTTTCCCTTGTTCACAGTGATGTATGAGGTCCTTCACCAGTTACTACTTCCACTGGAAAACGGTGGTTTGTCACTTTTATAGATAATCACACCCGCCTTACTTGGGTTTTCCTTCTCACTAACAAATCTGAAGTATCATCTATTTTTCAACAATTTTATACAGTTGTCGAAACTCAATTTAAAACAAAGATTGGGATTTTACGAAGTGATAATGGGCGAGAGTTTTTCAATGCCTCCTTCAAGGATTTTCTTGTTTCTAAGGGTATTATCCACCAGAGCTCGAGTGCTTACACTCCGCAACAAAATAGAGTAGCTGAGCGTAAAAAATGTCATCTAGTTGAAGTAGCCCGGTCCCTTATGTTATCTACCACTCTTCCATCATACCTATGAGGAGATGCAGTTCTCACTGCTGCCCATCTCATTAATCGGATGCCATCTCGTATTCTTAATCTTCATACTCCTTTAGAATTATTTAAAGAGTCATTTTCAACTACTCGATTGATCTCTGATGTTTCTCTTTGAGTTTTTGGTTGTGTTGCTTTTATTCACTCCCATGGTTCAAACCACACAAAATTTACTCATTGTGCTCAAAAGTGTGTCTTTATTGGATATCCACTCCATCAACATGGATATAAATGCTATCACCCATCATCTCGTAAGTACTATATCTCCATTGATGTCACCTTCCTCAAGGATCAGTCATTTTTTCTTGTTAGTCATCTTCGGGGGGAAAACATGAATGAATAGACTAACTGGTCATCTTATGTTATTCCCTTAGAGTCAACTTCCATTCAAACCTTGTCTAAACCTAGTTCTGAGCATGACAGTTTGGTCCTTCCTACCAATCAAGTTCCTTGGAAAACTTACTATAGGAAGAATCTCAGGAAAGAAGTAGTGTCACCTGTTGAACCAGAACTGCCGGCTCCAGTGCAGGAATCAGACTCGCCATCAGATCCAAGTACGTATATTCCTAAAATTAATGATGTTGATGTATGTATGAAGACTGATGAAGGCGGGCAAGACAAGGGAGAAGGAAGCAGTAATACTGAAAGAGTAACAGAAAGGGAAACTGCAGAGAATGAAATGATTCGTGCTAATGATGATGTGGAGGATGCTATTGAAGTTTCTGATACACTGAAAGTCGATCATGATGAGGAGCCTGGAGAGGTGAAAGAACGTGATGCATTGCTTGATCTTCCTATAGCTCTGAGGAAAGGTACTCGTTCATGTACTAAATACCTATGCATAGTTACATGACGTATAGTAATCTTGCATCCGAGTTCAAAGCTTTCACTACTAGTTTAGACACTGAGGTGATTCCAAATGACATAAGTGTTGCAATGAAAAAACCAAAATGGTGGTCTGCTGTTATGGAAGAAATAAGAGCTCTCGAGAAGAATGAAACTTGGGAACAGGTGGCTTTGCCTGAAGGGCACAAGACAGTTGGATGTAAATGGGTGTTTACTATAAAATACAAGTCAGATGGGACTATTGACTGGTACAAGGCTAGACTTGTTGCAAAAGGCTTTACTCAAACCTATGGAGTAGATTATTCTGAAACTTTTTCTCCTGTGGCTAAACTTAACACTATCCGAGTGCTTTTGTCAGTTGCTGTGAATAAAGATTAACCTCTACACCAACTTGATGTTAAAAAAAGCTTTTTTGAATGGGGAACTTGAAGAGGAAGTCTATATGAGTCTCCCTCTTGGGTTCGGGAGTCAATTTAAGAACAAGGTGTGTAGATTGAGGAAGTCACTATACGGATTGAAACAGTCTTCAAGGGCCTGGTTTGACAGGTTCACAACTTTTGTGAAAGCACAGGGGTATATTCAGGGACATTCTGATCACACTCTTTTTTATAGAAAGATCGACATCAGGGAAGATAACTATTCTTATTGTCTACGTTGACAACATTGTTTTATCTGGGGATGATGATGCAGAGATCATGAGGCTCAAAATAGAAATGACACAAGAGTTTGAAATTAAAGACCTCGGGAAGCTAAGATACTTCCTGGGAATGGAAGTGGCTCGCTCAAAAGAAGGTATATCAGTCTCTCAACGAAAATATACTCTGGACTTAATAAAAGAAACATGCATGACTGAGTGTAAACCTGTTGATACACCGGTAGAGTACAATGCGAAGCTGATAAGAATGATAGAGTTCCTGTTAATAAAGAAAGGTACTAACGGTTAGTCGAAAAGTTGATATACTTGTCTCACACAAGACCAGATATTTCTTATGCAATAAGTGTTGTGAGTCAGTTTATGTAAGCTCCTTGTGAGGATCATATGACAGCAGTTGAACGTATCCTTCGGAATCTGAAAGGAACTCCTGGTAAAGGCCTAATGTTCAGAAAGATCGATAAACGATCTGTTGAAGCCTACATTGACTCTGACTGGGCAGGGTCTGTGGTTGATAGAAAATCGACATCTGGGTATTGTACATTTGTATGGGGTAATCTAGTTACCTGGAGAAGTAAGAAACAAGGAGTTGTTGCTAGAAGTAGTGCTGAGGCTGAGTATAGGGCCATGAATTTAGGGATTTGTGAAGAAATTTGGTTGAAGAAGATATTATCAGATCTCCAGCAAGATAATGAGCTTCCGATGAAATTGTTTTGTGACAATAAGGCTGCCATCGGTATTGTGAATAACTCAGTTCAACATGACAGAACTAAACACGAAGAGATAGACAAACATTTCATTAAGGATAGGTTGGACAGTGGAAACATATGTATCCCTTATATTCCTTCAAATCAACAAGTTGCTGATGTACTTACGAAAGGGTTACTGAGACAAAGTTTTGATTATTATGTAAGCAAGTTGGGCCTTGTGGATATTTTTGCTCCAACTTGAGGGGGAGTGTTGAAAATAGGGTTATTAACCTGGACGTTTATGTAATTATGTAGACCTCTAGGGTTTCTTACTGTCTATTTATATAGTGTGTCCCTTTGTATTCTGTGTATCGGTTTTAAAAATAATAAGAAAAGTCTCTAAAACATGGTTTTTCTCTCTATACTGGGTTTCCACGTAACTGTGTTATTCTCTTCTCTACGCTTTTATTTTTAACAGATTTCATTGATAGAAATATAATTGAGCCTTGTTGGAGTTGGGTTTGAGTGATTGTTATTTGATAATTTTCTATAGTAAATGCAACATTAAATTATTACTAGTTGTTCTTCATAACATACTTGGGAAAATTCTTATATCCATTTTCATGAATGTCTTCTCTTATTAGACTATTTTCTTAAGAAGGATGATTCATTTGTTGCCATCTTTCTTTCTTTGAGATGTGTTGTGCAATACTAGTAGTTGTATGCTAATCCCATGAAATGGGATTACTTTAGCTCTTTTTGTAGCTTTTATATGACAGAGTAGGAGTGATTTAGCTTTTAATCAACACACAGTTTCACTAAAGAAGGAAAATCTTCCAGGGAAGAAAATAACAGAAATATCACAGCACAAATATTTTATCCGCTAAAATATCTTCCTTCACTTGATTTTGTGTGTATGTATATATATTTGACCATATGGGAGGAGAATCAAAGACGACTTTTAGATTGATAATGCATGTTTTATGTTAGTTCAAATAATATTTATAATTACCAATCAAGAACTTCTATTATTAAGTAGTATTATTGACAAGATTTAGTCGAACCATAGGAAAGCTTGAATATAGTTTCGAACGTGTTAAGTTTTCTAGCTAAAGTGGTAAATTGGGGCTTTGCAGTGATTTGAGAAATAAAGCACAAAACAAAACAAAAAAAAGTGCAGAAAAGTAAACATGCAAGCAATATAAAAGAGACTTAGCTTAGGAATTAGGATCCACCTAATTGTTCGATTGATCGTAAGATTACTAAAAGTAATTTTTTACTCAAGTATGTGCTTGTCTACTTGCCACAACCTCATGAGTCACAAGTCCCAAATACATTAAGCAAGAATTTAGTTAAACTAGATGCTCGATTAGTTGGGTTTGATAGCGTCCGTAAAAGTCACACCTCCACATTAAGCTTAAGGGATTTCACTAGGATGATTAGACTTGGATAGTTCAAGTTCCTAATTGATTTTATTCCTAATGAAACCAATAATGCAATGTTGTGAATGAGTTATTCAACAATCAATCAATCTAAAATATAATATTGTCGATGGATAAAGGATGAAAAAAAAAAAAAGAGAGAGAAGTGGTCATTTACCTAAAACAACCAACCCTTTCAAAACTTATGACCTAATTATGAATTGTCGAATTTATAGTTGTATAACAACGTCGTAGCGCCATGTCGTAAATCCTCGTTTTCTTCTCGATGTCATCACAGCTTTGTCCCAAACTCTCCATTCTGTCTTATGACATAATGCTAGCACTACGACGCTAGCCTTGAGGGTCATTCTTGGTCTTTGTTGCTTTTTTCTTAATCTAGTCAATTCTACTTCTTAGGTGTTCGATACATATAAAATCATCAATTAAATACATTAAACAACATAACAATCTCGAGTTAAGCTGAGTGAAAGAACACATTTCTTGTACCATATAGAGCTATACTTTATGGCCACTTATATCATCTTTTCGTGTTCCTTTTGAAATCAAGCTATCAAGGCTCTGTCTATAATCATTTGAGTTTTGGTTTTTAATTTTTGAAAATTATGTTTGTTTTCTTACAACTTGTTACTATGATTTTCATCTTTTCTACCAAACATGTGAATTATGTAGCCAAAATTTTTTTTTTAAAAAAAGGCCAAATTTGGTAATCATTTTATTTTTTGTTTTTGTTTTTGAAAACTAAGCCTATTGAACACTACTTCTACCTATAAATTTGTTACCTACTTTTTACCAATGGTTTAAAAAACAAGCTAAATTTTGGAAACTGAAAAAATAGCTTTCCAAAAGTTGTTTTTATTTTTAAAATTTGGCTAAAAATTCAACCATTATATTTAAGAAAGATACAAATCAATGTAAGAAATGGGGAGAAATAGGCTTAACTTTCAAAAATTAACAACAAAAAATGAAATGATTACCAAGCGGGACCTAAGTTTTTAAATTACGTTCTTGTTAGATAACCAGTTAGGTCCTGTTTGGTAACCATTTTATTTTATTTTTTTTAAGTAAGTCTACAAACACTATTTCCACCTCCAAATTTCTTTCTTTGTTATCTACTTTTCACCAATTATTTAAAAAACTAAGTTAAAATTTGATAACTAAGAAAAGTAGCTTTCAAAAAGTTGTTTTTGTTTTTGGAATTTAACTAAGAATTCAACCATTGTAATTAAGAAATATGCAAATTATTGTAAAAAATGTGCATGAAATATGCTTAATTTTCAAAAATAAAAACAAAAAATCAAATGACTACTAAAGAGGGCCTTAATATTTGATTCATGGTTTTTGGTTTTTAGTTTTTTTACAACATCCTTATTCCTTTCCATGGTTTTCAAATTTTGTAACTAAACACTTGAGTTCTAAGCCAAATTTCGAAAACATTAACCTTATAAAACACCTCTAAAAAGTGGATAACCTAACAACAACAAAAAAAAAAAAAAAAAGAAAGAAAAAATTGCATTAGCCGGAAGTACTGTCTATCTCTTAAATGGATTCTTGAAGCTCCAATTGCTTGTTTCTAAGCTTCTATTTTACCATGAACTTATTTCTTTAGAGTTAGGATTCCTTTTAAGGTCCTTAATTTCATTTTTTATTTTTAAAAAGTTAAGCCTATTTCTCTTAATCTTTTACCATTATTTACATCTTCGGTAAGTAAAAGATTGAATTCTTAGTCAGATTCCAAAAACAAAAACAAATTCTTAAAATCTACATTATTTTAGTTTTCAAAATTTGGATTTGATTTTTAAAAAATTTGGTAAAAAGTAGATAACAATATACCCAAAATGCTTTCAGTAATGTCAAATAAGTATAAAGGACAATTATTAAAATCCGAAAAATTGCATTGTATGACAAATATATTTTAAAAATCAAAGTCATAACTTCAACTTTTTTGTAGTTACTGGTGTGACAATCACATAGTAATCATATAAAAATTAGATAACAATCACATAACAATCAAATTTTCAGGGAAAGGTTTTTTTGACATGTTTGCAAAAAAAACAAAACCTAAGGACACGTACCTAATTTTCAAATTTTTTTTTTTATTAAAGTTACAATTACCCCTTATTGATTGGTGACTATCTTCGGGTGGTGGTTGTCAAGGTGGTTATTGATAGTGGTGGCAATGGAGATAGACAACGATGATCTTTGACCATGGACAGTAGTGGTCGTTGATAGTGATTTTCCGTGGTAGTTCTTAGCAGTGGCGACTATGAGAAGTGAAGTTGTGCGAGAGTACTTTGGTTATTTTCATTTTGGAAGAAATTTTCAAGTAAATTCATAAAAATGTTTTTCCTAAAATTTGGAGTCACGTATTTATCTTAAAAACTTATTTCTTAAATTCATTTTTTTAAAAGTCATTTTGATTGGTTGTCAAACACTATAAATTTTGTGATTTTTTTTATAATTAAACACTTAACAGTAATATCAAGCACACCCTAATTAGGATGTTATTATTAGTTCCAAAGTTGCTTTTGAAACTTTTTTAAAGCGTACGATAAATTACTTATACATATGGAAAAATATGGATTTGAGCATCTAACTTTTACATGACAGCATCGATGAGTTTGTAATTTGGTGAGGGAGGACATGACCTGGAAACTAGGAAGATATGTGCATCAATGTGGAGGTTACCACATACATTCTGATGCTTAAATGAGAGAGTGAATAAATGCAACAAGTTAAGAATGTGAGAGTACAAAAAAGAACTTATTTCTCTTGATGATGCATCTACAGAAGTAGTCGACCTCGATTATCCCTAATGGGTTTCAACGTTACATTAGAATAATTTTTTATCTCTCAGTCGGTAGAATGCAGAGAACATGCCCTGTTTGGCATTTTGAAGGTTGGCCTCAACCTTGGCAAAGATTGAACATCATCTCTTAGGCTCATTTATGTCTTAAGGTGATGCTTATTCGATCGAGAAATGCATGAGACATGTCCCATTAGATATTTTGTCGAATTCGACTTCGACCTTAGCTAAGCTTTAGCACGTTAGGCTTTGGGCCAAGGTCCAAGTCGACTTTCTCCCTTAGGCCTATTTTGGTTCTAAGATGTTATTTTCTCAACCTGAATCTTGTTTTTTTCTTAGCTTTGTCACTTTTGTTTTTATTTGATACCGATTATGTTCTCCATCTAAAGTCACCTATAATATATTCTATTCTCTCATCATAGGAGATCTTCAATTGCTTTGGCAATGGAAACTTTGAGACTAACAAAATAATAATAAGAAGAAGAAGCTTTGTCATGACAGTGCTTTTTCTTTTTCTTTTTTTCAGAAAGAGCTTTCACACTTTAATCTAATTATTTGTTTTATATGTTGGATTTTATTTATTATTATTAAAGTTTTTTTTGCAACTCGCTTGGCATCAAAGTTTTATAAATATCCTCTCTTCTTTTTCTCTTTTATATCTTTATGCGATTTGTTTTGTTTCTTCTATCTCTTTCATTGTTGTCTTTTTTGTATATCATCTTTAATCTTTGTCCTTCAATATATAATACATCTAAAAATATAAAATCATAGTCATATTATTTTTTAATAAAAAAATATATAAAGAATTTAAACTTCCGATCTCAACAAAAAAAAAATTACAACTAAGGACTACACTATACTCATGTTGACCGTATAGGCCCTATTATAATTTTTATTCTATTTTACTCTCTTTATATTTGCATTTTAATACCAAGATATCCTTTGACTATATTTACTCTATCTACCGTGCAAAATCATAGTCATATTATAATTTCTACTCTCCTTTACCTCTTTTTACATTTACATTTTAATACCAACATCTAAATATAAGAACAAAAAAGATTTTTACATAGCAATAATCATGGTAAAAAAGTAGTATAAGTGACACAAACCAGTAATGTCATTATGGACTTGAGTACAACTCATTTAATTTTAGATATATATCTCCGACTTATGAAGTCAAAATTTTAAATCCCTTGATTTTACATATTCTTGTAAAAAAAAAAAAACCTATTACACTTAGAGGTGTTCATGAGTTGGGTTGGATTGAAAAACTTTTTAAACCCAATTGTTTGGGTTGTAAATTTTTTTAACCCAAATAACTCTTATTAAAAAATGAACCCAACCCAACCCAACCATGAAATATTTGGGTTGGGTTGGGTTGGTTCGGGTTAATCGGATCATTTGTTTAAAATTTTGTTCTAAAAAGAAACACAACGTAAATATATAAAAATCTTATTTAACTATTTTCATATATTAAATTAAGATTAACAACTCAATTTCAATTTATATAGTGAAAATTTTCTTTCTAAAGTGCAAAGAAAATGCTTTTAAGAATTGTTGAACAATAAATTATTAAAAAAATATTGGAATGAAATAAAATTAAAATCAATATATGTATAAATAATTATGTTATATGTAATAAAAAAATATTTTAAAGTTAATAATAAATTCGAGTTGGTTCATGGGTTCACCTAATATATTATTAGGTGAACGCATGAACTATGAACCAATCCAACCCATAAAATTTTTATTTATTTAAACTCAATCCAATCCAAATGAGTTGATAACCCAACCCAAATTGCACGGATTGGGTTGGGTTGATCGATTTATTCGGATCAACAAATTTTTTAAACACTCCTAATTACACTTTTATTTAAAGATATACTTTAGTATTGAATATGTATGGTCAATGTGGTAACTTGCTACGACCAAAAGTTTCGATGCACATGGCTTCTTTAACTAAGAGAACAACCTTTTAGACTGCACGGGGAGGTAAAAAGTTATTTACTATTTTATCCCTTGACACAACCTATTAAATACAGTGAAAGGTACAAGTGAAATAACTCATTTGACAGTGACTTCATATTAGTATTATTACTTTCCTCCTAGGTGGGTGGCTCTTTTGTGTCAGCTTCTGGACTTCAAATAGTTTTTTTTTGGGTCAGTTTCAAAACGTTGAAACTCGAAGACATTGTTTTTTAAATCTGTTGAATTGGTTTTTCTTGTCAATTTTGAAATGTTTAATAGGTTATTTTTCAAATCTCGTTCAAATAATTTTTTTGATTAATTTTAAAATGTTGAAATTTGGAGAGGTTATTATTCAAATCTCGTTCAAATAGTTTTTCGATCAATTTTGAAAGGTTGAAATTTGGAGAGGTTATTTTTCAAATCTCATTCAAATAGTTTTTCTGATCAATTTTAAAATGTTGAAACTTGGAGAAGTTATTTGTCAAATCTCGTTCAAATAGTTTTTCTGATCAATTTTAAAACTTTGAAACTTGGAGAAGTTATTTGTCAAATCTCGTTCAAATAGTTTTTCTGATCAAGTTTGAAACGGATCAATTTTGAAACGTTGAAACTTGGAGAGATTGTTTTTCAAATCTCGTTCAAATAGTTTTTCTGATCAATTTTGAAACTTTGAAACTTGGAGAGATTGTTTTTCAAATCTCATTCAAATAGTTTTTCTGATCAATTTTGAAACGTTGAAACTTGTAGAGGTTATTTTTCAAATCTTGTTCAAATAGTTTTTCTGATCAATTTTGAAATGTTGAAACGTGAAGAGGTTATTTTTCAAATCTCGTTCAAATAGTTTTTCTGATCAATTTTGCAATGTTGAAATTTGGAAAGGTTATTTGTCAAATCTTGTTCAAATAGTTTTTCTGATCAATTTTGAAATGTTGAAACTTGAAGAGGTTATTTTTCAAATCTCGTTCAAATAGTTTTTCGGATCAATTTGAAATGTTCGAACTTGAAGAGGTTATTTTTCAAATCTCGTTCAAATAGTTTTTCTGATCAATTTTGAAATGTTGAAACTTGAAGAGGTTATTTTTCAAATCTCGTTCAAATAGTTTTTCTGGCCAATTTTGAAATGTTGAAATTTGAAGAGATTATTTTTGACAATTTTTCAAGTTAAAATCTCAATCTTTCTGTTATTTCTATAGTAAAAATAATGCTAACAATATGTTTGACTACTTTTTATAAGACTAAGGTATTAATGAAATGTATTTTTTTTTCCTTAAAGCTCATGGATACTAATTTTGAAATGAAGATTACAGTTTATAGGTATTTTTCTATAATTTAGGCATCATTTGGTAATTATTTAGTTTTTTTTTTAATTTTTTGTGTGAAAATTAAATATATTTCATCCACATTTCCTACCATCTTTTTAAAATACAATGGTTGAATTCTGGCCCAAATTCCAAAAAACAAAAATAACTTTTTGAAAGAAATAAATTTGAAAATGAAAGTGGTGTCCATAAGCTTAATTTTTAAAAACAAAAATAAAAAATAAAATGATTATCAAACGAGATCTATTATAAAGTAGTCAAACACTAAAATAATTTACATTTTTTTTTTCAATTGAGAGTAGAAGGATTCGAACCACAAACTTCAAAATTGCCAACACACTTATGTGAATTGAGCTGTGCTCAGGTTCACAAAATAATTTACATTTAATGTATTTAAACATGAAAAAAATCAAATCTTATTATATCATTAAAATATAAAATCAACAACTAAAGGCTAAGTTTGGAATAAAAAAATCTACATGATTTTCAGCCTAAAACTGAAAATTTTCTTCAAATTCACCTCTGGTAAATATATAGTTGAAAAGTTATTTAGTAACTATACTTCTTACAATATTTCTTACAATTTATATTATTTGAAATGATGAAAATATTTCTTATTATGTTATTTTAGTGACTATACTTTCAGCTCATTTTTGCTTTAGAACTTTTGCAACATCCATTTTATTCCCTTCAACTTTTATGTCTAGTCTATTAAATCTTGTACTCTAAAACATAACTACTTTGGTCATTTTACTTATTTATTTATTTTTAATCTTCCTCTTCAATCACAATTTCAATTTACAATTATTCTTGAAATATGGCCATATAACTTTCTATTATAGAATGAGTAGAGTACAACTAGCACAAATTTTATAATATCGACATCGAGATCAAAGGTTCGATTTTCATACCATATAAATTGATATTTTAAAAGTAAATCGAATTTATATTTTCAACATTCTGCAAACATGAATTAAAGCGGTCATTTTTCTATAGTACATACATCAAAATGGACATTTCAAAAAATACATAGACTTTTATGGCCTATTTGGATTTACTAGGAAAAAAAATATTTTTCAAAAAGTCATTTTCATTTAAATACTTCTGATCAAGACTGCTTAATATAAAAATGTTTGCCAATACTTACTCAAACATTGTTTATATACCATTTTGTTTGATTGGTTATACTAAAAAAGTTTCTATTCGTGTCTAATTACTATAAAGGGTGATTAAAAAAATACTATGAACTAATAATTTAAAATAATGGTTATCAGATTTGGTTGTTTAGGGTGATCGGGGTGGCTATCAGAGTTAATTTGTCAGTGATGGTTGATTTCAAATTTTTGTAAGCTATTTCATAAACTTATCGTTTCGAAAACTATTTTGAATAGCAGTTAAGTATTTCACCTTGATTTATCTTCAAAATTAAACGCATGAAAAAAAAAAATAGTAGAAAAAAAAAAGTGAACCAAAATAGATACTTTGGATATATATTAAGCAAAATGAATCATGTTGTGAAAGAGAGTATGATTCGGATCACCTGTCAGTGGAAGGTAATACTTAATGCTAGCTAGCACTGGCCTGGATCGTCTTCGTCTATATTTCTTAATTCGAAGTCTCCAATGGCGAAAACCTCTCAAAGCTCCGTTGTTGAAGACAACTCAAATCTCAGCGTGAACACAATTTCCACCGGTAATTTGCTTTCTCTAGGCTTCTGCTATGTTCGTCATGGATATCTATCTTTAATTTTTCCTGCAAATTTTGATCTCCGTTTTCTTCTAATCATGATGCCTGCTTGTGTATATCGTATGCCCTTATTCATTTCAACTCAGAATTGACTATGAAACCAATTCCTCAAAACCCTAAAAGATTTTCTGTAGTTAACCCCTTTTCTCTGTTTGTTATAATTGTTACCCTAAAATGGATCTTAAGCCTAGGGATCTCTTATCAACTCTATAGTGACTGGAGAAGTGGGAGCTAGATAGATTATTTGTTTTTTGTTTGCTATAATCTTGAAACAAATACGGTCTAGTTTTGTAAGCTTTCGTTTTTTGTTTTTTTAAATTTAAGCTATCTGATCTCATTTTTTACATGGTATGCATTTTTTTTTTTTTGTTAAGTATGAGGGTTGAATTATTAGCTAAATTCTAAAAAGAAAAGAATTCTCAAAAACTATTTTTAAGTTTGGTTTGGTAACTATTTAGTTTTTTTATTTTATTTTTTGAAAATTAAGCCTATAAACACCTCGCCTACCTTTAAATTTATTTCTTTGTATCTAATTTTTATCAATGTTTTAAAAAACCAATCCAAGTTTTGAAAACTTAAAAAAAGGGTTTTTAAAAACTTGTTTTTGTCTTTGAAATTTGGCTTAGAATTCCACTCTTTTACTTAAGAATGATGAAAACTATTGAAGGAAATTGAGAGAAAGTAGATTTAATTTTCAAAAACCAAAAACTAAATTCCAAATGGTTACTAAACAGGGCCTTAGTTTTCAAAATTTGACTTGGTTTCTGAACACATTGATAAAAATTGGATAAGAAAGCAAGAAATTTTAAGGTGCAATGGGTGTTTATAGGCTTAATTTTTAAAAACTAAAAAACCAAAAACTAAATGGTTACCAAATGAGGTTTAAGAAACCATACGGTTTTCTCTTTTTCGTCATAATTTTAAAAACAGTGTTTGTTTCAGCGATGGACTCAGAGACAGGGCAACCAGCGGTGGCCGTGTCAACTCAACTGAGTCAGATGGTGGCAGATGATGTTAAAAGCAATCCAAAGTTTCAGAAAACAGCCGAAATCATTATACAAAATTGTGGTGACAATCCTACTCTAAATCTGGTCATTGCTGAAGCCTTGAATCATATTGCAAAGCACAATGAAGATGATTGGACAGTAGAAAGAGCTTTGGAAGAAATAGAAGGACTTTGCAAAAGCGAAACATCAAAGAGGAAAGAAATATCATTGGTGCGATTTGGGTTCGACATGTTGCCAAGAAGTGACTTGGCAATGATCAATTGTTGCTGGCATAGCAGACAATTTTTCCGCAACAATGGTGGAGTCCATTACAATTTGTTGATTACAAACTGGATATTAGAAGAATGCTTTGGTCTTGTTGATCATTTTGACAAGGCATACCACCAAGGACATGATGTTTTAATGAACCTCATAAACCGCGGCCTGCTTAAAATTGAAGAAAATAATGATAATGTTGTCGTTATGGAGGAATTGGTACGTGACGTTCCTGATAGTCGATTTAATGGATTCGTTTGGAAGCCTACTTTGGGATTGAGTGGGGTATATGAGGGTGAAATTTGGCTAGGTCTTGATAGTGTTGGGCCTGCTGATGGAATGATCAGAACGTGTGAAAAGGACTGGAAAGAAGTTTCAGTACTGCTGGTTGATGGAAATCATCTCTGCCAGGAGGTTGTCGAAACATATTTTACGACCCTAAAGGATCTCCAAGTTCTTGCCATTTTCAGTCCTAGGATCGAAGCATTGCCTGTTAGTTTAACCAAGTTGGGAAAGCTTTGTTTTCTTGTGCTTAAAGACTGTGATCTGCTGGAGAATATTGATGGCCTTGTGAATCTGAAGGCATTAACAGTTCTAGAGATATCAAATGCTAAAAACATCAAGGATATCCCAAAAAATCTATTTGAGAGTTTATCTAAGCTCCGAAGCCTCAACTTATCTTATACTGGAATTAAAAATCTTCCTTCTTCCCTGTCAAAGCTTCATGAACTGCGATCCATCAACCTTCGTGGGTGTTGCTACCTAAAATCGTTGCCAATGTTGAAAACACTGGTGAAGCTCCAGCTGCTTGATGTTTCTGGTGCTACTTCACTGGAACGTCTTGCAGATAAAAGTATAAATGCCCTTCAAGATCTTCAACTGCTCGACCTTTCTCAAACTCTGGTTCGTCATGTTCCTTTTCTTAAGGATCTCAAGCAGCTATTTCGTGTTTCATTTAGAGATTGCAAAGAACTGATTAGACTGCCGAACCTTCGAGGGTTGAGTGGGCTTCAAGTTCTTGATCTCTCTGGTGCTCTGATGCTAAAGGAAATTCAGGATGACACCTTTTCAGAAAATAATGACCTCAAAATTCTTGACCTTTCCAGAACTGCAGTCACTTGTTTACCTTCCAGCAACTGTAACCTTTCAAATCTTGAGCTCCTCAATATGTCCGAGACGTTAAATTTGGTTGAACTTGAAGATGACACCTTCAAAAATATGGCATGCCTTTGTCATCTCGACCTCTCAAAATCTCTGTTTAAGAAACTACCTTCCCTTACAGGGCTTGTTAATCTACGAGAACTTAAACTACAAGAATGCAGCAATCTGGTGGAGTTACCAAGTCTGGATGCCCTGAAGAAATTGGAAGTCCTTGATCTATCGGGTTGTGTTTCTTTTAAGGCATTTAAAAAGGACCAATCCTTTAGCCACATGACCAATCTCCAGTTCCTCGACCTATCAGAAACTATAATTGAAAAATTGCCTGACCTATCTGATCTTCATAACCTCTCTCAACTTCTACTAAGGAAATGCACCAAGCTGACAAAACTTCCACCTCCTGTCTCACTTAAACTTAAAGTACTTGATGCCTCTGGTGCGGAAAATTTGAGAGAATGGGAAGCCGAATTGCCCGAAGACTTGAATCAATTGGAAATCCTCGATCTATCGGAAACAAAACTAAGTTCTCCACGGTTGAACAATTATACCAACCTTAGGCACCTTTCTCTAAGAGGTGAATTGCAGACGGTGCTACAATTGGATAATCTCACAAACCTTGAGGTCTTGGATTTATCAAGCACACGTATCAGTTCTTCACAAATACAAACAATCACAAAACTTTCCAACCTTAGACAACTTCTGCTAACTGATTGTTCAGAAGTACAAGAGATTCCTACTCTAGAACCACTCGTGAAGTTGGAGGGTCTTCATTTGAAGGGAACAAAAATCAAGGAATTCTGTTGTCAGATGGCGAAGTTAACTCGACTAATGCATCTAGACCTGCCAAACTCTTCAGACACTCTTAGACTCAATTGGACAGGCATAAAATCACTTCCTGGAGAGCTAAACTGGGACCAATTTGGTATGCCTTCTGAACTTCAAAATAGTATAAACAGGCCCTCCATGATTGTGAGAGATATGAATTCTTTCAAAATTATGAAGGCAGTACCTGACATATGGAACTCATGCTTCAATAAATTTTTCATCTCTGTATGCCCTTTAAAAAAGGGAGAGGAGGATGAAGAAATCTATGTACATCAAGATGGGACTAGCTATCAAGATATCTACTTTCATGTCATGTCTTATCGTCATGAGTATTCCCCGTTTTTGGAAATCCGCAGATTTGAGAGCTTTCCCACTGGTCTTGAGGATGCTCTTATGAAAGTTGAATATGTTTCTTTTGTTGAAATTAGGCTTATTACAAGCTTATCTAAATTGGGAAATGCAAATAATTTAAAAGGCTGCTGGATTTGGAGTTGTACCAACCTGGAGTGTCTAATGCAGAAAGACAAAGATCAGGATAACCTCAATTTATTGGACAATCTAGAGATTCTATGGATATGCAACCTTCCTATCTTAAAGAGTGTGCATAGTACAGGCCTTCAATTCGAAAGCATCAGAAATCTCACACAACTGTATATAGATTCTTGCCCACAGCTTGTGACTCTGTTCAAGTCCTCTCATCTCTCGAAAAGCCTCGAGATTCTCCACGTTAAATTTTGCGATGGATTGAAGTCTATATGCGAATCCAAAGAAGAGTGTACCTTAGAGAAGTTGCACTCCTTGAATCTGTTAGAATTGCCTGAGTTGACAGACATTGGCCTTAAACTTCCATCATTGAGAACAGCTAATATTAGGAACTGTCCTAAACTTGGAGAAAGTTTTGAGGAAAAACTTGGGCTGGAAGAAGCAAGAGTTGAAAGGAACTTGATTCGTGAGCAATGGGATGGAAGTCGAATAAATCGAAATGGGGAAGCAACATCTCTCAGATCATTGTGATGATCAACTTCATCAAAGACACTGGAGGAACATTTTGCTGCCATGGCAGGTTAGCTCTGTGTTTATATGTTGCTATTTTAATTTTTCTTAGAACAATTCATGTTGTGCCTTTGGAGAACGTCTGATCTGGAAAAGTGGTAAAAAATAGTTAATTGTTTACAACCCTTAAAATGATATAACCTAAATTTATATTTTAATTTTGTTCTTGATTTTCAGGTTATTTTTCAATTTACATCCTTATTAAGTTTTAAATGTTTTAGTTTCATTTCATTCTTTATGTTTTAAAGTTTCAAGGAAGAAAGGAAAGATAACATATATTTGATGGATGAAACTGTTCAACCATAAAATTAAGTATATACCCACCCCCCACATATCATGGGCCAAAATGAGCATCTACTTGAGAAGATTGATTCATTAAAATACTTTTTGGTATCTAAACTATTAGAGAACTAACAATTTAGTCAATTTTATTTTTAAAATTGTATCAATTTAGTTCTTAGGCTTTAGTAAGTATTAATTTAGTCCCTATACTTCACCACATATAACAATTTATTTCCTCTGTGTACATTACAAAATGATTTGGGATTAACTACAAAGACTAAATCATTACGTAATAAAAGTTGACGTTTAATTTTGATGTGATTTATCGTGGTAGAGACTAAATTGTTACAAATTTAAAAGTATACAGACTAAATCGTTACAAATTAAATTTTAGAGACTAAATTATTACTTCAATGAAATTTAACCTTAGAGTATGGTACGACCATCTTGATAACTAAACATTTAGGGACCAAACATGTTATTACCATTTTGGTAACTAGTCACCCTATTGTACTAAAAAGAAAGAAGGAAAAAAAAAATCTAGCCACTATATTAAGTTTTTATATCATTGTTATTTTACAGGTGATGTTTTTGAATACGAATATTGAAGCAAAACTAACATGAGTTACTTGAATCATCATATGCGGTCTCTTTTCGAGTTGAAGGTTTGAATCGCTTACCCATCCAATGCTACAACAGTTAAAGATAGAAACTAGCACAACTTCAAATTGATCAGTTTTCTTTTCTTCTTTTCGAGGGGGGGGGGGGGGGGGGGGGGGACGAGTTGAAGACAATGTCTTGTAGAGAAGCAAAACATGGATGTGTATTCCTCAAGAAACTTTTTTCTTAGGGTATCATTATCGAAGACTTTTTATAATTCTGTTATAGGCTGTTGGGATTGATACCTTAAACGGTCTGAAGTAGATGGATAAGGCTGGATATCTTATCTTAGTGACACTACGAGTATGACCTATTTTGTAGTTGTTACAATTGTTGTAAAGTAGTACAAGTGATCTGATCCTAATCATTCATATGGAGATATGTGAGCGGAGGTATTCTATACAAAGAGTTTATATAAGACCGGACCAAGAAATGAATAGTCTCGCTATATAATATCATTGATAGAAGAGACTTACATTTCATCGGAATGACTATAGGTGATTTGACCTGAATCCTAAGTGAATTGTGAATGAGTCTATGAAGACGATTTTTTTATTTTTATGGGTGAGAGTGGCCAGTAATGTTGGGAACGCAGCTTCACTAGAAAGAATTCACTCATTTCTTACTGTTAAAGAAAGTGGAGAAATTGCTCCCTTAAGACTGATTTCGGGGCTTGAATAATGTGACGCCACACCCTGGGTTTGGTCATAATTGGATTATGACTTATTGTTCATTAGAGGGATCAATTATATTTAAGGAGTTACATTTAACTACAAAGGAAAAACGGTAATTTTGGTCTAGATGTACTTACGAGCAATTTGTGAAGAGTTAATGCATCGTTGATTCTTTATATCCAATGGACACATAAATATATCTGTAATGCGAAGAGTGCAGCTGTCAGTCTTTAGTGGAGTGATCGATAGTTAATGGAAGTTGATTAATTAATTAAATTTAATTAAAGAGTTTAATTAATTAATCAAGTACCATTAAAGGCTCAATCTATAGGTCTATAAGATTTCTTCGATAGTTTAACTATGATTAATGTAATCGAATTAATTTTGGATTATTGAATTGTTCAAATTAATTGAGGGAATTAATTATATATGATATAATTAATATAATATATTTGATACATTAAATATAATTTTTTATTTGAGAGCAAATAAATATTTGAATATGATTCGGATATTATTTATATGAATATGATTCATATAAATACTTAGATTAAATATAATATGAATTTGATTCATTTTAAATACTATAGGTTAAATGAGAGAATATTAAACTATAGGTTATATGTTAATATATATTGTATATAGTAAATTAGTTATTGTATATAAATATATATATTAATTAAATTAAAAAATTATTTTTTAATTTTAAGTTTTGAATTTTTAACGTGGTTCAAGAAGGGGAGTATTTTTAGAAACTCCTCCCCCTATTATTCTCTCATGGATCATGGAAGTAGGGTTAAGATATAGCGTCTTCTTCCTGTTCTTCAGAATATACACAAAACGACTCTCTCAAGGAAAAATCACTCTACAACTTCTCTCAATAATTCTCTTCCTACCAAAACTTAAAGGATGCCTACAAAACTCTCTTTACAATTCTCACCCTATAGAGAATAAGAGGTTTCCTTGTAGTAGTGTTTTTGGGACTAATGTATTTTGGCGTTTTCAAGATCGTGGGAGGTCTTTGCGTTTGTGACCAAGAGAGAAATTACGTGAAGATTATAGTCTTCAAGGGTAAGTAATTCCAAACCCCTAATTTTCTCATGTTTTTTTTAAAGCATGCTGTAATTTAGAATGCATATCTATTATTTTCGTGCTCTGAATTTATTGCTTCTGTAAAATGAAAAATTGGGATACAATCTACTTTCGCTTAGGTATTCTCGCGTCCTTCAATTGGTATCAAAACGGTCGTTTTGAGTCCAATTTCTATCATTTTTGAAATTAGAATTCAGATTTATGGTGGGTTTTTGTTTCTGGACTACATTTATGGTTGATGAATATGGGTTTGGTGAATTTTGGATTTTTTGGGGATTGGTTTGTGTAGAATTACGCTGCTTTTTTACATTTTGATATGTAAGGACCCCTTTTTTTAGGCATAAAATTGCTATTGAGTCTGTAAATTTATAGTCCGGATTGTTCGTGATGTTTTCTGGTGAAGATTTGGAGTTTTCGGGGCCAAAACGGGGTAGAACGAGGCAAAAATGCATTGTAAAGAAGGTGTTCTATACAGCGTCATACCCTAATATTGCGACGCTATGAAACTTCTTCCCATTCGCATCGCGTCGATGCGATGTGAATGGGAAGAAGTTCCATAGTGTCGCAACATTAGGGTATAACACTGCAGCGCTTTGAGATGGATGACACATGTGAGGAGTCCGATTCAGTGGGCAGTTCGCAATTCGAATGGCTCAATCTGGCAGTTTTTTGGTCCAGGCAGTTCAACAACAATTTTTCTACATTTATTTAATTATTATTTGTAATAATTAGGTATTTTGATTAATTAAATTAATATAATAGTTATATTAATTTAATTAATTGTCTAGGAGGTCAATCCAGATCCAAAATTTTGCTTTTAATTATACATTGGATGCATATATATATATTTTTATATATAATGTCATAATGTATGCCACATAGAGAAAAATCCTACCATAGGATATGCATTATTCATGCATCATGTTTATTATAAATGTTATAATATAGTTGCATTTTCATGCATACTCATGCATCATATAATATATCATGCATACTCATGCATCATATAATATAAGAGCTATAATATATGAATGCATACATTAATAACATTACCATGTATCATTTATATTATAAATGTTATAAAATATAGTTAGTATGTATGTATATGTATTATTTTTTTCATTACTTTAGTATATAATAGTTATGTATGGTATGTAATGAAAAATGGGATTGTATATTGCATGACACCACTTTAGGTAAATTATCATTGGTATATTTTTTCCAAAGTATGTCATAGATGAAATCTTAGATTTTAATTTGTTTCATTTTTCTTTATAATAGTTATAAGTTAAATGAAATTAGAAATTAAAATCTATAATAAAGAGTGCATGCTAACCTATGTTAAAATTATTTTTTAAAAAGCTTAAAACATGATTCACATTAGACCTATGATCACAATAATTCTAATAAGATTAAAAATAGGTTTAGTTTTTAATCAGTTTAATAGACTTAAATTGGTTTGTAATAAAAAATTAAATTTGTAACAAATGTATTTATAAAGATTAAATTTGTTTAAGGACAATTCTGTCTAGACTAGAGTATTTAAGCTGACGAAAACGAAACATCCCTACTTGGAATTGACCTGGAAGGTGAATTAGATAGATTGGTTATACACATGCAATAATTGATCAACGTTTGTTAAAGCGTTTAATGAACAATAATCATTGTTGTTTATGTAAGTGTTAACAATTAACATGTAAAAACAATTTGGATCTTAAGCATTCTAATTCTATTAATTTTAGTAATTATGCATGCAAGGTCATAAAAGTAGAAATTTAAGATTTTGAGCATAATCCTTGTAGAACATTAAATTGAAGAAAAATCTCTAAGAATTCTGAAAACGAACACAATGTGGACTAATGTAGATATCTTTCCTATTATTCTCCAACTTTAGAATGGGTTGTGGGACTCAAATTGAGTGAGAATTAAAAGAGAATTTGGATTTGGAGAGTAATATGATGCGAAGAGAAGAGATAACAATTATCTCTTTAATTTCCAAGTTCCATGAAACCTTCCAATTTTGAATTCTTCTCTTATTCAAAGAAGAATAACATGTATAATTAGATCACAAAGTGACACTTAATTTTGCACTCATTAGAAGAAGGGATTAGGTGTTTTAAAAGTGAGAAATTTGGGATTTCTCCGCTAAAACAAAAAGTTCATTTTAAATGTTGAATTTCACAAATCCAAAAATAAAATGAATTTCAATAAATTCAAAATTTATTTTTATATAAAACTAATTTAAATAATTAATTTTAAACAAATAATTAAATTGATTTAATATCAAATATTAAATTAATAAAACACACATTCCGAACATGAATCCCTATTCATTTATGTAATATTTAAATTAAATTTAATTATTTACAACTCTCCAATTTGTTTAAATCGGTAATTAAACACTTTAATTATATCATATATAATTAATATCTTATTCCCTATGTTCAAATTCTCTCAATACACTATTCCAAGGTTTACTCTGATATGAGCTAGCAGGGTGATCTAATGGACTTACAGATCATGAGCTCCAATGATTCGAGATTAACCAGCTAATCTTATTAACCCAATTAACCAACAATAACATTCGTTAATTATCGGGACACTCCACTAAAGCCTAGTAGCGACACTCTTCTCACTGTAGATATATTTTTGTTCACTTGATTTAAAAATGATTAGTAAGTCGATCCTTCACAGGTTTTTCGTAATTACAGTTGGATCAAAATTATCATTTTACCCCTATAATTACATCTTGCTCCTTAAGTCCCACTGATCCTCTAATGAACAATTGGTTTGTAGTTCAACTAACAAACCGAGTCCCTTTCAAGCCTTAAAGAGAACGAGAACCCTTGTTCAAGACCTAGAGTCAGCACTTAAGAGAACAACCTATTTACTAACCCTAGAAACAGGTAGTATTGGATTTTGTCTTGCAGGACTATGTCCCCAGCTATCTACCTGGTCTTACCCCTAAAATGGGAGGCTTATTGAGTCGGCGATGTTGAGCCACTCTCACCCATGTAGATTAGAGGATAATCCTGAATAAACAGGAGTTTATAGTTAGCTTAAGATTATTTCATGGTTAACAGTAAACGGCATGTCTTGACATGAAATAGTCAGTCTTTATAGTAAACAACATTTACCCGGTCTTACCTATAAAATCAAATTACCTATGTCATCAAATTGAAATAGTCAGTCTTAATAGTAAACGACATTATAAAGTAAAAGTGACTATTTCATGGTTTGGTCTTATGCAATCTCATTACATAGGATACCTCCATTCGGCATGTCTTGGCATGAACGATTCAGGATCACATTGTTTGTAACACTTTACAACTATTGTAACAATTACAAAGTGGGTCGCTTCTATAGTGTCCCAAAGATAAGGTACCCAACCTTATCCATATACTATAGACCGTGTTGGCTACTACTCGAACTTGATCCACTTTTATGTCTCCACATAAAGTCCAAGGATTCATGTTATAGCCATGGGTTCTTAGTTTATTGGATTTAGGTTTAAAAGGTGCAATTCATACATTCAATAACAACTTTACTGAATAAGTCTCAATAGCATCTTTATTGTAAATAGAATATGTTTAATGTTTACAAACCAAGAGTTTCAGGACATACAACTCAACAGTTTAGCTGTCCAAAGTAAATGTTACATTGGGCAAAGTTAACAATCACTTGGTAAAAATAATTAGCCATATTTTTCTAAGTTAATTAACCCTAGGTAAAATACTAAGTGGGAGGAAAATGGGGTACTTCATTTTTCCTATCATGTTTCTTCCTACAAGTTCCCATTGTGAGACCTATGCTCGGCCTTAAGGCACCTTTGCTTGTGTCCCCTTACGAGTGGTGTTTGTATAGGTCAATAACAAAGTGAATGGAGAGAGTGTTTATGGTAAGTGGGAGTGGGATGTGTGTCAACACATCCCATAGTCTCTCTCATTAGTTTGTAGTAAACTTTTGGCCTCAAGACATATTTTCTTCTATCCCCCTAGCATGAGTTTTTACTCAAACTCCAAAAATGGATAGGATTGCTTTAGTTTTTGCCCCAATCGATTTTTCCCTATGGTTGGCTTATTGAAGCGGAACTCTAGAACCTAAAATAAGGGGTTACACTTACAAGAAAATGTTAAGCTAGTTAAAAATTTCTAGACTAATCAATGGTGACTAATAATTATAGGAACAAGAGTTGTTGTGGTGTAATTGTTGGTTGAGATAGTCTCAATTCAAAGAAAGGGTAACTGATCACCCTACAAAGGTTTTTACCCTGCCCAACTGAAGCATCATTGCAAAATAGATATCACACAGGGTACAATAGAATATTTTGATAAATTTATTGGTTATTTAACTAGGTAATGCATGTATAATTAATATAAACAAATTGTATGTTCCAGCAATATTTATATGACAAGTGCTACATTAAATATGTTTGTCGCTAATAAGCTTAATGACAATAACTACGCTACGTGAAAAAATACTATCAATACAGTACTTATCATCATTGACTTGTGATTCATCCTTATTGAGGATTGTCCTCAAGTCCCACTTGTCAATGCCATCCGAAACGTTCAGGAGGCAAGCGAGTGATGGTCAGGGCGAATGAAAAGACCCGAGCATACATCTTGGCAAGCTTATCTGAAGTCTTGGCCAAGAAGCATAAACGCATGCCCACTACCGTGAGATAATGGAGTCCCTAGGCGGAATGTTTGGACAACCATCCACTCAGCTCAGATACGATGCAGTCAAGTACATCTTTAATGTCTGTATGCTAGAAGGGACCTCTGTTCGAGAACATGTTCTAAACATGGTGGTCCACTTTAATCTGGTGGAGATGAATCGGTCAGTCATTGATAAAGCCAGCCAGATTAGCTTCATCCTAGAAACTTTACCTGAAAGTTTCCTGCAGTTCCATAGTAATGCTGATATGAATAGAATTGACTACAACCTGACCACTCTGCCCAATGCACTACAGGCTTATTAATTCTTGATGAAAGTCAAGGAACAAAAGGGTGAAGTAAATGTTGTCTCGTCCTCAAAGAAGTTCTACAGAGGTTTGACCTCTGGAACTAAGTTTGTACCTTCTTCTTCTGGTACCAAAAAATGGAAGAAGAAGAATGGAGGTCAGGGGAAAGCTAACCCATCAGCTGCTGCCTAAAAGGGCAAAAAAGCCAACGTTGCAAAGGGAATTTATTTCCATTGCAACCAAGAGAGACAATGGAAGAGGAACTGTCCCAAATACTTGGTAGAAAAGAAGAAGGCCAAACAAGGTAAATATGATTTACTCGTGTTGGAAACATGTTTAGTGGAGAATGATGATTCAACCTGGATATTTGATTCAGGCACCACTATCACGTTTTTCTTGATTTCAAAGAATTGATTCCTGGTGGCAGCTGAAAATTGGTGAGATGACGATGCGTGTTGGAACTGGGCATGTTGTCTTAGTGAAGGCAATGAGAGGACTTCGACTCTATCTACAGAAATCATATATTTTATTAGATAATGTATATGTTGTTCCTAGTTTGAAAAGGAACTTGATTTCTGTAAAATGCTTATTCGAATAAAATTACTCTTTAAATTTCAATGTAAATAAAATGTTTATTTTCAAGAATGGTGTATATGTTTGTTCTGCATTTCTTGATAATAACCTTTATGTGCTAAGATTGTTAGCAACAAAAACCCTTATAAATACTGAACTGTTTAAAACTACGATAACTCGAAATATAAGACAGAAATTTTCTTCTAAAGAAAATGCCCCACTTTGGCATCTAAGGTTAGGTCACATAAATCTCAATAGGATTGAGAGATTGGTCAAGAATGGACTTCTAAGTGAATTAGAAGAAAATGATTTACTTGTATGTGAGTCATGCCTTGAAGGAAAAATGACTAAGAGACTTTTTACTGGAAAAGTTGATAGAGTCAAAGAGCCCTTAGAACTTGTACATTCATGATAGATAAAACTAACATGTAACGGAAGAAATCAGAATCAATAAATACTCTAATTAAATTTAGTTTGAGTTTTAAAGCATGCAATGAAACTGTCATAAATATAGGATTTCACCTTTGAAGTAACTCTTCAAATCCTTGCTCCTCAGCACGAAGTCAACCTCTAAATGTTCAGTAGACCACCAAGAGGAGTTTCTCTACTATCCTCTAACTTAGATTAAGAGGTGGATGTTGGGGTTGATGCCCTAAATCTCATAAGGTCCTATAGTTTGTAAACCTTGTATGAACAAACTTGTATGTGATTAATAATATTTGATATTTTATTCACTCTGTCTAGAAGTATATGATATTTTAGTTGCTTTGACCACAAACCAATAAACGAACATCCAAGATTGTCATTGTAACTTAAATATGTATGTGGAGACACACAGGTGGATCATGTTTAAGTGAACCTAAATGGTCTGTAGTATATGGATAAGGCTGGGTACCTTATCTTGGTGACACTACAAGTATGACCCACTTTGTAGATGTTACAAATGTTGTAAAGTGCTACAAATGAGCTAATCCTAATCATTCATGTATTAGACATGCGAATGGGGATATTCTATACAAAGAATTTTGTATAAGACTGGACCACAAAATGCTTAGTCTCATTATATAATGCCGTTCATAATAGAAACTTTCATTTCACTAGGATGACCATAGGTAACATAAACTTAATCCTGAGTGAGTTACAAACTCCTGCCTATGAGGGCGGTCCTTTGATTGTATAGGTGAGAGTGACCAGATCGCCGACTCAACAAGCCTACAATTTTGGGGTTTCGTTTGATTAGGGAGCTGGGAACTCAGCTACACAAGATGAAATTCACTCATTCCCCGAAGCAGGGGTAAGTAGATAAATTTCTCCCTTAAGGGCTGATTTCGGGTCTTGAACAATGTGGTGCCATACCCTCTCTTGGCCTGAGAGGGGTTTAGTCATAGTGAGACTATGATGTAATGTTCATTAGTGGAATTAGTGGTACTTAAGAAGTTAGAGATAACTACAGGGGCAATACGATAATTTAGCCCAACTGTACTTACGAGCAATTTGGGAAGGGACATCGTATTATTGATTGGTTATATCCAATGGACACAGAAATATATCTGTAATGCGAAGAGTACAACTGTCGGTATTTAGTGGAGTGCTCGATAGTTAACGAATGGTGGATAATGTAATTAAAGGGTTTAATTAATTATTCACGTACCATTGGAGCTTCAACAGGTCTATAAGGTCCTTTTGGTAGCTCAAAAGAATTTAGTTGAGAATCAGTTTTTGGGTTAATTTGAATTGTTCAAATTAATAAGAGAGAATTTAATTATATATGATACAATTAAATTGATTCAATTATATATGATATAATTGGCGTAATGTATTTGATACATTATAGTTTAATTGGAGGAAATAAATCTATGAATGAGATTCATAGTTGTTAAATTTAATATAAATATGATTTATATTAAATGCCATAAAATAGAGATAAAGAACTATAGTTTATATTGTATATGATGCAATATTAAAACTATAGGTTATAAATATAATATGATAAGTTGGTTATCATATTTATTTATATTATTTATTTGAATAATAATCTTATTCTCTCTCCAACCACTTTAGTGGGTGGTTAGTTGGTTTTTTATGAAAAAAGGAATAAAAAGAAATTAGTTCTATTTTTTTCCTTTAATGCAATCAATCTACACGAAATTAAAAGAGTTTATACGATAGACACTCTTGACTACACGATTGGATAATCTGGCTATACGATAGTGCTCTTTCTCAATTGTCTTCCTCCTCCAAACTCTCAAAATCCCTCCTAACCAAATAGTCAAAGTCCACCACTCCTAGGTTTTCACCCTGAGAATATTGAGCATACCAAGTGGTAGTGTCTTCATACTTTTGGTTCCATTTTGTTACTATTCGAGGAGTTCGTGATAGTTTGAGGGATTTACACAAAGAAGTATTCTTCAAAGGTATAATCTCTGAACTCTTTTTCTAGTTTAAAAGCATGTTGTAATTTTTTATTAAAATGCATATTTCGTTAGTTTACTGTAAATATATGTTTTCAATCTAAATGAAATTTGGACGATTCCGCTCAAAGATCTCTTGTAAAACGAAGTTGTTAAGGGATGAGAAGGGTTATTAAAAAGAAGAGTAGAATTTCAGAAAAATCAAAATCGACTGCCATGCCCACGAATTTCTTAGTTATTCAACCATGAAAAACATGCAAATTCTTCAGCTTCAACTCATTGACACCTCAAAAAGCTAAACTTGGGCTAGGTGTTTGGCTTGGAGGAATCCACTCCATCTGAAGATGCAAAATTAGAAAACTCCACTCAATAGTGGAATTTTCCAAATTTTGCTTTTTAATTTATTTTCAATTTTTTTAAATTTTAATCTAAATTTCATTAAGACTAAAATTAAAAATAAAATAAAATCTGAATTTGATTTTTAGAATGGAAAAATAATTAATTTAGATAACTAATTAAATAATTTTAATTAATAAATAAATAATAGTTTAATATCAAATATTAAATTAATCAAACATCTAATTTATACATGAATTCTATTCATGCAATTCAATATTTAAATCAATATTTAAATATTTCAATCTCTCCAATTTTGTTTAATTTCTACAAAATTAAACGTTTTAATTGTATCAAATACAATTCATTAAAACCCTAGTTGAATTTGCATACTTCAAATTCAAAACCCTAATTTCGAATTTGAAAATTTCAAATTGGTTCAATTCACTAATCCAAGATATAATTTTCGAGCTAGTAAAGGGACCTTATAGACCTACAGATAATGAACTCCAACGATTTGAGATTAATTGGCTAAACTCTTTAGACCAAAATAATCAATATTCGTTAACTATCTAACTATCGAGACACACCACTATAGGTCGATAGTTGTACTCTCCTCACTGTAGATATATTTTTGTCCACTTTAACCATAATCGGTATGTCGATCCTTCACAAGTCATTCGTATTTACAACTAGGTCAAAATTACTGCCTCTAAATACATCTTGCTCCTTAAGCTCATACTGATCCTCTTATTGAACAATTGATTTACAGTCTAACTTATAAACCATGACCCTCTCGATCATAAGAGGGCGAGGCCCCATTGTTCAAGACCAGGAATCAACGCTTTAGAGAACGACCTATCTGCTAATCCTAAGTCGGGTAAGAGTGAATTCCATCTTGCAAAGCAGAGTGAATTCCATCTTGCAAAGCTATGTCCCAAGCTATCTATCCAGTCTTATCCCCAAAGTGGGAGGCTTATTGAGCAGTGCTTTTGGACTACTCTCATCTATGCAGATAAAAGGATAATCTCGAATAAACAGGAGCTCATAGTTAGCTTAGGATTAAGATCGAATTACCCTAGGTCATGGAATTTGAAATAGTCAGTTTTAGCACTAAACGATTGTTATAAAGAACAGTGACTATTTCGAGGTTCGATCTTATGCAAACTCATTGCATAGGATGCCCCCACTCACATGTCTCCATATGAATGATTTTTGGATCACATCATTTGTATTAATATACAAAATGGGTCGCATCCAATAGTATCACCAGGATGAGGTATCCAATTTCTCCCTGATGAGATGGTACTTTCGTTCTTTGTATTTTCCACGTTTGTGACTTCTTGGTTCCTTGGAATTGGTAACTGCACCGCTATTGTTGCAATACAGGGTAATGGGTAGATGCATATTTGGAACCACTTCCAAATCTGATAGGAACTTGTGCATCCACACTGCTTCTTTGGCTACTTCACATGCAACTACATATTCTGCTTCCATCATGGAGTCAACTATACAATTCTGTTTGATGCTTCTCCACACTGTAGCTCCTTCTTTAAGAGTGAAATCTGATTCTAAAGTAGATTTCATAGAATCTACATCAATCTGAAAATCAGAATTAGTGTATCCTATAAGGATCAAATCTTTAGAACCATACACAAGCATGTAGTCATTCGTTCTTCAAAGATACTTGAGGATGTTCTTGACAACAATCTAATGACTGTGTCCAGGGTTAGATTGGAACCTGCTGATGATTCCTACTGCAAAGCATATGCCAGGACGTGTACATAACATAACGTGCATCAGACTCCCAACTACTGAAGCATATGGAATTCTTTTTATTTCCTCAACTTCTTAAGGCATCTTAGGGCACTGTTACTTTGACAAATGAATGTCATGTCTAAAAGGTAACATACTCTTTTTGGAATCTTGCATATTATACCTTGACAACATTTTGTCAATATAAGATGCTTGAGATAGGGCTAGCATTCGGTTCTGGCAATTTTGAACTATTTGGATCCCAAGAATGTATTATGTATATCCTAAATCTTTCATTTAGAATTGTGATGCTAACCATCTCTTTATGTTAACAAGGAAACTTGCCTCATTCTCAATGAACAAGATATCATCAACATAAAGGACTAGGAAAGCTACAATTTTGTTGACTATTTTCTTGTATACACAAGGTTCGTCAACATTTTGTTCAAAGCCATACGACTTGATTACAGTGTCAAATCTTATATTCTAGTATCTACAAGCTTGTTTTAACCCATAAATAGATCTTTTAAGCTTACAAACTTTTTGTTCTTGACCCTGTTCAATGAACTCTTCTGGTCGAGACATGTAAATACTTTCATCAAGATAGTCATTCAAGAAGGTTGTATTGACATCCATTTATCATATTTCATAGTCATAATATATGGTAATGGATAAAAGTATTCTTATTGATTTAATCATGGTAACAGGAGAGAAGATTTCTACATAGTCCACCTTATCTCTTTGGGTAAAACCTTTTGCCACAAATCTGGTTTTATAAGTTTGCACCTTGCCAGTTTGGTCTCGCTTTCTCTTGTAGATCCATTTACAACCTATAGTTTTAACACCATGAGGTTGATCTACAAGTTCCCAGACAGAATTGAAGTACATTGACTCAATTTCCACGTCCATGGCTTTTATCCATTGTTCCCTATCAACATCATCCATTGCCTGTTTAAAGATCAATGGATCATCTAGGCCATCATCAGGTATGATGTCTTGAGTTTTTGCTAAACCCATGTAGCATTCAAGCTGATGAACAACCCTCCCACTACGTTGAGGCATTCTCAACTCTTGAGAAGGCTTTGATGGGACAGTTGAAGGAAATCGAACTCGAGATTTCCATGAGTAGCAGAAATAAGATCATTCCAAATTACAATCATAAAAACATTACAAATTACAGTCATATACAAAACATGCGGTTATGATATTAATATAAAAGTTACAGCATGAACAACAAATGAACAAGGAAGAATTTTACGAATATTTGTTGTCTCGTTACCACGCTCCTTGCTCATGAACGCTCGAACACAGCAACCTCGAATGCTCGATCTACACGATCACAACACTGCACAAACACTTCGCACTCGTCCCCAGCGATCACCTTGATCACGAAATCCTCAGCAACACGAGTGGCCTCCATAGAACCTCAACGGTGTCGAGTTGAGTATGACACCACTAAGAAGGCTACCTTGGTATTTTTGGTGTGAGAATCCAGAGGGTGGGCTCTGTTCAAACTTGGAATGAGGCAGATGAAGGAGGAAACAGCAATCGTGTACACGACTAGGCAAGTGGGAGATAGCAGAGACTTATCGTATAGGTCGATGCCCAATCGTTTAGCTAAAGCTATGCGATTGTATAGCAAAAGCTATGCGATCATTTAGCTCAGTGTCTGTTGCCTACAAACACTACACGATCGTTTACTTTGGGCAAGTGATCGTTTAACAAAAGCTATGTCATCGTTTGGTAAATATTGTACGATCGTCTAGCTCGCCACTGCACGATCGTTTAGCTTGCCCAAGCTATCGTCTAGTAAATCTATATTTACTTGACAACTCCGTGAGATTCTTTTTGTGAGATAAATCTCAAAAAACTTTTTTGTGTAAAAGTAACTAAAATTAGGAAAACCATTTTTCTTTTAACTCACAGTTATCATGAAAATCCAATAACCACCCACTCAATTGGTTATTAAAGAAAAAGAATTAATTATCCAATAATTAATATTATATAAATATAAATGATAACCAACTTATCATATTATATTTCTAACCTATAGTTTTAATATTTCATCTCATGAAACATATAAACCAAAATTCTTTTTCTATTCCATGGTACTTAATGTAAATCTCATTTACATCGATCCTCCACTAGATGTATCTTATACATCATACTGATTATATCATATATAATCAAAATACCTCTTGTCAATTTGAACATTTCAAATCAATACCAAGAACTGATCCTCAACTGAATCCATTGAACTACCAAGGGGACCTTATGGACTTATAGCTCGAAGCTCCAACTGTAGTGAATAACTGACTAAACTCTGTAGTCATGGGATCCACCATCCGTTAACTCCAAGCACTCCACTAAAGACCGACAGCTGAACTCTCCTTACCATAGATATATTATGTGTCCATCTTAACCAATCAGCAGTGCGACAACCCTTAACAAATTGCTCGTAAGTACAGCTGGGCCAATAACCGTTATCCCTCTATCGTTACATTTGTCACATTAAGTACCACTGATCCCTTTAATGAACATAAGTCATAGTCCTACTATGACTGAGTCTTCTCTTCCAAAGAGAAGTTGTGGCCACTATGTTCAAGTTCCGGAATCAGCCCTTAAGGGAGCAATCTCTCTACTTATCTCTGCTTCGGGAAAGGAGTGAATTCCATCTTGTGGATTGAGTTCCCAGCTCCCAGATCAGACAAGTTCTCAAAAAAGTAAGTATGTTGAGTTGACAATCTGGCCACTTTCACTCATACTAATCAAAGGACCACCCTCAAAGGTAAGAGTTCCCAAAACATTCAAGATTGAGGTTGTGTCACCTATGGTCGTGTAGGTGAGATGTAAGTCTCTAGTATCAACGACATTATATACAGAGTCTAATAATCTCGTGGTCCAGGTCTTATACAAACTCTTTGTATAGGACACCCCTACTCGCACGTCTCCACATGAATGGTAAGGATCTACCATCTGTAGTAGTTTATAACACTTGCAAACCTCTACAAAGCAGTTCGTATCCGTAGTGTTACTAGGATCAAGTATCCCACCTTAATTCTTATACTACAGGCCTATTTAGGTTATCACTTAAGGCATGATCCACTTGTATATCACATATACATGCTTAAGTTCACATAAGATAACCAAGAAGCTTTGTTTATTAGATATGAGTAAATGTCAGAATTAAATAATACTTAGTTTATTCATTAAACAATGTGTATCTTTACAAAACAATGAGACTCTGGGAGAATTAGAACAACAATCCCAAAAATCTTCTACTTGTCCTAATGACTCGGGAGACTAATGTACAATACAATATAAAAATGTACAATATACAATAAACTAGGGCATACCCCAGTATCATCTCCCACTTGCCCTAGACAAGATGTCGCATGTTCTCCAATTGACCTCGAACACTTTAGCTGTGAGGGTCTTTGTAAAGTGATCAAGCAAACGTTGTGTCCGATGTGATCTTCGTGACTATCACATCACTGAGATGCACAATCTCCCTGATTAGGTGATATTTCCATTCTATGTGCTTACCCCGACGATGACTCCGAGGTTCCTTCGAATTTTCCACAGCCCCGTTGTTATCACAATAAGACTAAACATTTCAGGATCTGGTCTTATATAAACACCTTTGTGTAGAATATCCCCGCTCACATGTCTCAACATGAATGATCAGGATCAGATAATTTATAGCACTTCATAACAACTGTAACATCTATAAAGCGGGTTATGCTCATATTGTCACCAGGATAAGGTATCCAGCCTTATCCCTCTATTACAGACCATTTAGGTTATCACTTAAACATGACCCACCCATATGTCTCTACATACATGTTTAAGCTACAAGATAATTTTGGATGTTAGTTTATTGGTTTGTGGTTAATGCAACTAATTTTGAAATACAACATCACATATTTTATTACATAAAGAAAATGTTTGTACAATACAATTGCAAATTATAGGACCCTGCGATATTTAGGACATTAAACCCAACATAAAATACATAAAATAACCTAGGATCTTTGTCTATTGGATTGAGTGTGTACACATAAATAAAAGTTTTTTTTTTTAATAATAACGATCTGATTTTAATAATTACAATTTGTTTATACAAAGTTTACAAACTACAAGAATACAATAGAGATTTAGGACAACCAATCCCAATAATCTCCCACTTGTCCTAAAGCTTAAGGAGTCAAATTTACAATATAAATAAAGTACAAAATACAATAAACTAAGGCATACACTATACCCCAGTAACATAGGTCCATAAGGTCCTCTTGGTAGCTCAACTAGGATTAATGAGAATTGAATAAATTTTGATTAATTTGAATTGTTAAAATTAATAAAGGGAATTAATTATATAAGTATAATTAATATAATGTATTGATACAATATAATATATTCTTTTTTATTTGAGAGGAAATAAATATCTAAATATGATTAGAATATTATTTATATTAATATGATTCATATAAATACTATAGGTTCAATTTAATATGAATTTGATTCATATTAGATACTATAGGTTAAATGAGAGAATATTAAACTACAGGTTATATATATATTTATATACATATAGTTTGATATATGTTATATATAGTAAATTAGTTATTATATATCAAATATATATATTTATATATATATATAATTATTTTTTTAATTTTAAATTTTTTGAATTAAGTGGTTAAGGAGGGAGTTATTTTGATTACTCCTCCCCTAATTCTCTCATGGATCGTGGAAGTGGGGTTAAGTATGAGTGTCTTTCTTCTTGTTTTTTAAAATATATACAGAACGAATCTTCTAATTATCTTTTTTTCTTTTTTTTTTTTTTTGTAAAGCATGGTTGTTAATTTGGGAATGTCTATCAATTGTATGACGTCCTCTGAATTAATGCTTTTTGTAAAATTTAAAAATTTGGGACACAATCCATACTTCTGCTTGGGTTTAATGCGTCCTTCAATAGACACGTTTTACTATAACTTGGGAAACTTCTTTCTTTAATGAGTTTTACGGGCTTGTTTTTTTGTCTTTTTTCTTTTGTATGCCCTTATATCCCCCCCCCCCCCCCCCCCCCCCATCCCCCCCCCCCCCCCCCCCCCCCCCCCCCCCCCCCCCCCCCCCCCCCCCCCCCCCCCCGAAAGAAAATAATTGTTTCTATGAAAAAGAAAAGAAAATAAAACACTTTTCTTTTTAGTATTGTAAAACTCTTAGGTTTGAAAGAACTAAAATTATTTATGCCATTCACTAAAGAAATATATATATACAAGTGTACAAGAATGACCAAAGAAGAAAAACGTAGAAAAAGCCATAAAAGAAAAATATAAAAAATATATTTACAATAATAAAATGTTCCTAATATTAGAACTATAATACTCCCCCTCAAGTTGGAGCATATATGTTAATCTTGTCCAACTTGTTACATAGATAATCTATACGTGTTTCATTGTATGCTTTTCGTGAAGATATCTCTTAATTATTCTATAGATAGAAAACCTTTTTGAATTTTCTCACGTACAAAATGACAATCAACTTCAATATGTTTAGTTCTCTCATGAAACACTAGATTAGACACAATATGCAGTGTTGCTTGATTATCACACTATAATTTAGTCAATGTGGTGATTTCAAACCCCAACTCAACTAGAAGTTGATATATCCAAATCAATTCACATACAGACTGTGTCATTATTCTATATTCTGATTATGCACTTGAAAGTGACACCACAATTTGCTTCTTACTCTTCCAACAAATAAAATTACCACAAACTAAAACACAATATCCTGAAGTTGATCTTCTGTTTTCTTTAGATCTTGCCCAATCGGCATATGAGAAAAATTCAATCTTAGTATGGTCATAATCCTTATAATAAACCATGCCTAGGAGTAAATTTTAGATAAAACATAATCTGTTCCAATGCAGCCCAATGATCAACGGTAGGACATGACATATACTAGATCACAATACTCACTCAATAGGCTATGTTGGGTGAGTCACTGTAAGGTAATTAAGTTTTCCCACTAACCTCCTATATCTTTCTGGATTTTTTAGCAGTTCTCCATCTTTTGTGAGTTGTAAGTTAGCCATCATTGGGGTACTACATGGCATAGCCCCTAGCTTCCCTATTTCAGTCAATAAGTCAAGTACATATTTTCTCTGTGATAATTGTATTCCTTTCTTGCTTCTTATTACCTCAATCCCTAAGCAGTATTTCAACATGTCCAAATATTTTGTATGGAATTAACCATGGAGAAAGATCTTTAGGGACTGGATACCTAAAACATCATCACCAGTAATCACAATACCATCAACATATATGACTATCAAGATGACACCACTCTCAGGTCTCTTAAAAAATACCAAATAATCAGACGTGCTCTTTCGCATTCTAAAGCTTTTAATCACCTGACTAAATTTGTCAAACCAAACCTGTGAACTTTGTTTTAATCCATTTAAAGATTTACGAAGGCGACACACCTTTCCATTCTCCCTCTGAGTAGAAAAGTCTGCAACAGGGCATGGAACTGAAGGAGGTTGTTGTCGATTATAGACCTTAGTGATGGGTGGATGAATAGAGTTAGACACATGTAGAGCTTAATCGGGAAGAGGATCAGAAGGGGAAATAACAATATAGACAAGAAAATCATCCACTAACTTCTATGCTCCCCCTGACTCTTATTTGAAGAGAAAGAATGTGAGAAAAATAATGGGGAATGTTCAAAGAATGTGACATCAGGATAACTATTTAGACTAAGACAATAACACCAGTATCCCTTCTGAACATGGAAATAACCAAGAAAAATACATTTTAAGGACTTTGGATCCAACTTCGTATGTTGAAGTTGAACATCCCAAATAAAGTAGGTACAACCAAATATTTTGGGAGGAATGGGAAAAAAATTTTGTTTGGGGCATAAAGTATGAAAAGGTATCTCACTCTTAAGAATGGACGAGGGCATGAAATTTATTAAGAAACAGGCTGTGGAAATAGTATCGGCCTAAAAGGATTTTGGAACACGTATCTGAAACATTAAGGGTCTGGCTATTTCAAGAAGATGACGATTCCTTTGTTCTGCTATCCCATTGTGAGATGAAGTATCAACACAAGAAGATTGATGAAGAATGTCATGGGCATCTATATAAGACTTAAGTGCATGAGAGAAATATTATTTAGCATTATCGCACCATACGATTTTAAGAGCACCACTATACTGAGTTCAAATTTCAGCATGAAAGCTACAAAAACGAGAAAGTAACTAAGAAAATTTTTTCATTAAATATAACCACATTACACGAGAATAGTCATCATCAGACGTAACAAAATACTGAAACCCTTCTTTTGACTTAATAGAACACGAACCCCAAGTATCAAAATGGACTAATTCAAATGAAGTACTAGCTCATTTATTGACTTGAGGATACAAACTCAAACAATGAAATTTAGTAAATTGACATGACTTACAATCTAAAGAAGACAAATGTTGAAACTGAGGACAAAGACTCTTCAACATAGGGCTAGAAGAATGACCCAAGCAACAATGTTCTTCAAAGGGAGACGACATACTAAATGTGATGGTTGCAGATATTTGTAGTTCAAAGATGTAAAGACCTCCAAATAAACGCCCTTTACCAATCGTCTATGTCGTTATAAGATCCTGAAATAAGCAATAACCAGGAAAAAAAAAAAGAAGACATAACAATGAAGATAAGAGTGAGTTTACTGATCAAAATTAAAATAAAAAGGGAATTGTGGTAAATTTAAAACTGAGGAAAAAGAATTGATTTAGTAACATGAACGGTTCTTGATTCTAAAATGTAGTGGAGGTTCCATCAACTATAATGACATTAGGTGAAGAGGTAGATGATAAAAGGCTAGAGAATAAATTGGGATTACCTGTCATATGGTTTGTGGCACCAGAGTCAATGACCCATTTCAAAATGGATGAAAGAAGGCATTTAGAGATATTACCTATCTCTACGATTAAAGTAATTGGAGTAGACGATGATACCCTGATACTATTGAATTTAACAAACTCTTCTGCAGAAATCGTAATTGACTTGTCAAGATTATCAAGAGTAGAAGCAACGTGTGTTGTGAAGTAATTGAATTCCTCAGCGGAAGCGCGTGAATATGTGTACTTTTGTTATTCATTTTGGAAATAGAGAGTAAACAAAGAAAACATACAAAATGATATAGGATAAGCATACGTATAAATAAACATGTTATACAAAGGATAGAGATATTAGAAGACTAACCTTTGAAGACAATCTTCAATGTTTTCTTCTCGAACAAACTCACAGGTCACGAACTCTTCATATAGTGAAACTCGAACTCGAAGCTCCTTCCAAGAACACGATCAATATTGAGAAACCACCACTGGGCCTTTCAGGACAAAGAACGAGATGGTGGGATCCTTCTAGTTTTTGGAGAATCAAAAGAAAGAGAGGAGAGATTGGGAGTTTAATTGTTTTCTTCTCTAACTTTTTACAGAAAATCCAGCTTTTAATAAGTAGTGTTTTTGTGTTGTGTGAGATGGAGGATGAAGAGGGAGTTATAACTCCCCTTCATTATCCATCGAATAACTTCTAGTGGAGTTATACAAACTTTATATTAGTAAATAATATATCAAATCTAATTTACTATATGGTTAAATAATATTAATTAATTAATAATTAAATATCATATATTTAATTTAATTTGAATCATGTTCAAATAAAAACATCTCACATAACCGATGGTTTTAATATGGATATCATTCATATTAATTTTAATCTATAGTAATTATATGAATCTCATTCATACAATTAATATTTGAATCTCATTCAAATAATTATTCCCATATAATAAAGTATAATTTTGAATCTCATTAAAAATTAACTTTATACTATAATGTATCTATATGTATTATATTAATTTGAATCTTATTCAAATATTTATCTCTTATATATCTGTCTCTTATACACATCTAGATGTGTATAAGAGACAGATATAATATAATGTATCAATATACATTATATTATTTCCCTTATACATAGTATTAATTATAAATCAAATTTATAATTAACTATATAATATAATGTATCAATATACATTATGCATTATATTAATCACATTAATATAAATTATACCTTTATTTCCTTTAAATAATTTGTACAATTCAAATTACAAAAACATTTATTCCTTGTTTCAACCCTTTGTGAGCTAGCAAGGGGACTTAATGGACCTACATATTAGAAGCTCCAATGATACGAGGTTAATTAATTAAATTCTTTAATTAAATTAATCAACATTCATTAACCGCAGATCACTCCACTAAAGACCCACAACTGCACTCTTCACACTGTAGATATATTTATGTGTTCATGGATATAACCAAACAATAGTAAGTCGATCCTTCATGAATTGCTCGTAACTACAGTTGGTTTAAATTATCGTTTTACCTTTGTAGTTACATCTAACTCCTTAAGTACCACCGATCCTTGTAATGAATAAACAGTCCATAGTTCAATTATAAACTAATCCTTCTAGGGCCAGTTAGAGGGTGGTGTTTCATTGTTGAAGATCTGAAATCAGCTATTAAGGGAGCAATTCATCTACTTACCCTAAATACAAGAATGAGTGAATTTCGTCTGGTGTAGTTGTGTTTCCAACTCCTTACTTGAACAAATTTCCAAAATGGTAGGCATATTAAGTCGACAAATCTGGCAACTTTCACCTATACAAATCAAAGTATTTCCCTCAAACAAGAGTCAACAACTCACCCAGGATTAAGGTCAAGTCACCTTTGGTCATCCTATTGAAATGTAAGTCTCTTCGAGTAACGGTGTTATAAAAAAAGACTAACCATTTCACAATCCGGTCTTATACAAACTCTTTGTATAGAGTACCTCCACTCACATGTCTCCACATGAATGATCAGGATAAGATCATTTGTAACACTTTACAACTATTGTAACAATTATGAAGCGGGTCGTATCCGTAGTGTCACCAGAATAAGATACCCAACCTTATCCATATACTACAGACCATTTAGGTTATCACTTAAACATGATCCACTTGTATGTCAACCACATATATGTTTAAGTTACATAAAATAACCATGGATCTTTCTTTAATGGATTACTGCATATATAAAATAATCAATCATTATTTCAAATATCACATAACTATGAGGCTTCAGGGTATACATCCCAATATACAGATGGCACCCTTTGACTCTTATTCAACAATTTTCTACATTCACGTTTTGTATGGCCATGTTTATGACAGCAATAGCAAACAACATCTCCTGAATTTGATCGTTGGTTATTTGGATAACCTTTGGAGCTATTTGATCCAATCTCCTCATTACATCTATAGTCATTTATGCGTCCAATCAAAGCACTGCTAAAATCAGATGATATAACTACTTATGGCTTCTCTGTTTGAAGTATTCGAGTATAAACTTCTTCAAAGGATGAGATGTTTGAGCTTGGAAATTCTTGATCTTTAGTCATTTCATATTTAGGTACAACACCAACTAAGAAACTCGTGATAAACAACTTTTCATGTTGAGCCATTAGAACTTTTGGATCAATGCTAGTTGGCATCAAGGCATTGAATTCCACACATGTATTTTTGACCTCCATAAAGTAACTTGTAAGGGATTTTTCTCCTTGGTAAGATTGATATAGAGTCTTACAAACATCAAACACTATTAATGTTCTCATTCCCAGAATAAAGAAAATTCAAATATTCCAGTAGTTCCTTGACTGATTCACAGTGATTTACTAACTCAACGATTTCACGGTCAATAGAATTCTTGATTTGTAAAAGCATTCTTGAATCGTCCTGCCACCACATATTTTTAGTAGCATTAGTTGGTGGCTCTTCCATGATATGATCATCCATCTCAATGCTCCTAATAAAGTGGTAGACACTTTATCTCCATGAATAATAATTTGATCCATTCAACTTATATTCAGTTACTTTTGACACCATAGGAATCATTTCAAACATGATTACTGGTTTCTTGTCAGTTATTACCTAAAAAAAACTGGACAAAAATAGAGATCAAAATCTAAAGGAAAGCTGTGTTGCAAACCCTAATTACCGAAGAGATTTTTTTCTTCAATGAACCACAAACAGTGAGTATATAACCCAAACAAACATACCACCAAAGAGAGGAAGCAACCCCAATGACACCCACAAAAGACAAGCAGAAACCGGCAACAAATGCAGCTACATGTGTTGGCACGTGAATCAAATGACAAAGGATTGTAGCGGCGCATGAGCTTCATGTACTTGTCAAATGGACACTGAACTTTGAGATTATGTAGATCGGCGGTTGGGCTCATCATGGGACTAGGCGGTATCAAAAAATAGGGAAGAAAAAAATGACCCTTGGCAACAGTGGAGGCTGACGATGGCGAACAAACCGAGGACGACGATGATGAGAAAAAGTATAAACTCACCTCTCCATAAAACCCTAGATGTAACACAAAAGAGTTCTTAAATCTCAAACTCTAAAGTTCACAAAACCCTAATTTTCCAGAGTGCTCTGATACCATGTAAAATTCTTAGGTGTGAGAGAATTATAATTATTTATTCCATTGATCACTAAGGAAATATATATATACAAGCGTACAAGAGAGACCAAAGAAGAAAAGCGTAGAAAAGACCATAAAAAATAATAAAGATATTTACAATAATAAAATATCCCTAATATTAAAATTATAGCAACTGTAAACTTAGTTATAGTATAGTAAATTTTAAGTGGTAAATCTCACTTTTACTTACCCATATATTTGTAGTGTTGATGTTGTCATCCACTTTGGCATCAGCCTCAAAATGAGTTTTTAAATATTTAGTAAAATTTTATTTGTTTTAAAAAAATTAAACTTATATACACTCCTCCAACCACGTATTGATTTTCTTACTTTGTAATTTTCTTGGAGTGCTTTGAAAAAATAAACAAAGTTTTGAAAACTTAAAAAAATTGATTTTTGTTTTTGTTTTCAAAATTTTATTAAGAATACAAATGTTTAATTAGGAAATATGAAAACTATATGATAAAGACATTGTAAGAAAATAAGCACAGTTTTTAAAAACAAAAATTTAAAAATCAAATGATTATATATAAAGGGCTTAAAAAGATATCATCTCTTTTTAGAGGTGAAGTGATTGGCAATGACCGAAATATGAATTTCAAAATGTTGAGGTCTTGGTTTTATGTGAATGTAGATTGAAATAGAGGGAAAAAAAAAATGTCGATTATGATGGATATTTTTGGGAGAAAAATTATTGCTTATTTTCTATATTTCGTGGATTTTTCAATGATATAATGAAAATGTCAATTCACCCTTTATATTGTTGTCAAATCGGCCACATTTATTCAAGTTAAAACGTAATAAATTAATGATAATGTGAAAAGTGAGTCTCATTTGATTACATTTAGTGTTTTACTTTGTTTTGCATCTATATTGACACATGGGACCCTCTTCCAAATCTATAAATAAAAAACACAAACCGATCAATGAGTAAGGCATGTTCAATCTAATTACGTATGAAAATTACGTCATAACATCATAACATTAACGTTACTGTTACCATTATTGTTATTGTTTCAAAGCAAAAATAGAAATTTTTAATATTTTTGCTATTACCATTACTGTTACCGTTATGATTTTACCCTCAAAAGGTAAAGATAAATGTAACAATACCAATAAATGTAACGAAGTTCATAATTCTAAGAAAATTTGATAAAAAAACAATCAAATTACATTTGCGATTGTGGTTCAATATGATTGATCCATCAATAAAATTCCATTATGATTATACCAATTTTCATTACGAATTGATAAACATGACCTTAGTAGTATCATACTAATAACGATGTTAGCCACTATGTCACAAGTCGTCCCGTGACAGTAATGTGTGATTAAAAGTTCATGTAATAAGAGTAGCGTACAAACTTGGTGCTGAAATCTGCAGATATTTTACATATATGATAACAGTTTCAATAACTTTGGTGCTATATTTTTTCACCTTAACATTTTCCAAATGATACTCACAGCATAGATCTCTAAGCTATTATCATCATATCACTTAAAATGTTAGGATCTCAAGTATTTTGGCCTGATCAAATGATACATTCAATACTACATTTCACAAATACAAACAATAAATTGATTTAAGGCAAAGAAGTTGAAACCAAAGAACATATGAATTAAACAGGTTCTCTAGCTAGCTTCACTGATTTCTCTTTTAAAAATGCTACATCGCCATTGGGACTCATCAGTAAATGATGATCTGACTCCTCTTCGCTCCTAGCTGATGTAGAAGATGCAAGAGATTCCGACCCATCGTCGTCATCTGCATTATGTCATGTCAGATCACAGGGAATAAGACGACAAGAACAAATGTAAACCTTAAGAGAAATACAGAGCATGCTTAATGTTTGTGTAATCCCATTTCCATCACCAATATGTTCATTTCACATGTAAATTCAAGTAAAACTACGGTGAGTTAATCTCAAACAAACAGATGCTTTGTCATGATAGATAGTTTCCTTAAGTCATTGAAACGCCAAAAGGAAATCACTCCTAAAGTGAAGAATGCATAAATATTCACACCCATTAGAAAATGTTGAGAAACACACCAGAATATGCTGGATGATCTGGAAGGTGTCTCACTGCTGAAATCTGAATGCTTTCTGGAAGAAGACAATTGCAGAATGAACCTGAAGCTCCAAACAACAGTATGATCAGGTGAAAGAACTATTCAAGCATAAAGAACCCTCAGCAAAATTCAAAAAGAATATATAGTAGTTGGTGCTCTGCAAAACGCCTTTCTACACAAGAAGCTAATGGATCACAAATACTTCTAGAGGAATTGACGTTAGTGTTAAAATCAGATCGCGTAAAAGAACTATTTTCCCTGTTCATCAGTAATATATGCGAGTACAAATCAAAGTGATTACGTATCTATTAGTCTATATGTGTAGTCAGGTAGCCGACAATATCAATCTAAGATGGAAACCAAATAAAAGAGAATCCTAAAATCGCACAGGGTTGAGCCATATACCGAACAAAACTAGAAATTATTCATTTTAAACACATATTTTTTTACGTGTTTTATCGAAGTTTACACCATAAAAAATGCCATTTTATATTGAATCTTCATACATTTCTTATTCAACCCAAAATTTTAAACATTTCTAGAGAGGTAACAGTATGGTACATGTTAATTAAATGGACCAAAGTAGAGCAGTGAAAGATGTAAAGATCAGAAATGAAAGTTTAGTGAAAACTTTAAAGACATACATTTAAACCTAGATTTACAGTATGAGGTGGCTTAAGAAAATATAGAACTTGGTTATAATATGATATCTAGGAGAAACATGTTGAGGAGATTTTGAAGGTACTGCAATACACACTGTTATCCAACTAACAACTTAAGCCTTGTAGCGCGACGCAAAATTGAATGCTGTGGAAGGCGATTTCTTACCTAATCGGGCAAGTCTATTCACCCATCCAGGAATGGGCTTCCCAGTTAGTCGCATGCTAACTTCTTCTGTAAAATGGTTGCAATTTTTGGCAATCAAATGATATGTGTCACCGTGGTACTCTGAAGAAAGGTGCTCCATGAATGATCGAAATTCTGCACGAGACAAATCAGTGCTTCCCAATAACACTGACCTTCTGAAAATAAATCCAGGGCAACTTTTTGGCTCTACCTCGAAAACCCCACTTGTAGGATATTCATGTGCTCCAAAGCCATACTCCATACCATGAACTGAGTATCAAATCAAGTAAGAACAATTTTATGCCAGGATAAAATGCATACATTGACAATTATGTTACTATGAAGCTGCTGGTGATCATGACCTAAACGTGACCAAAGGATTTTGTCCCCCACATACACAAAGCCTGTCAAATCTTTTCGGTAGAAATATCATGAACTAATCATTTATCCTATTGAACGGAAAGATAACATCAGCTTACTGGTTTGTCTACAGTCAATCATGATAGGAACAACTCATACAGGTTCTCCATTTTTTTCTCCCCTTAAAAAAACTATCTTCTAATTATTATACAATGAACAAAACTCGAGGAATGTGTAGTTACTCAAATGGCTTCTAGTTGTACTCATTATGTCACGACTGACTGAATTTACACAATTCTTTGACCATATATTGTACACCTCTCTGTTTTGGTGTGAACTTACCCAGTTTTTTTGTGATTACAATCTTACATCCCTTATTGCATAAATGGATAGCATCATGTAATCTCTTTGGCATGTTTGCCCTTTTGTAATTTCACAATAACAATGAAATTATGATTGGAAGTTTCTCATAAAAAAACTGACTGACACAATGAGCAAGCATGAAATGATCAATTGAATATAAACATCAATATAAGGAACAATTCACTAGCATGAACACATCCTCAACAGAAACATGGCAAAATCTGTTACACAAGAAGCTTAAGAAGAATTGATTTCCTACAGAACCACTGTCAAACAATGGTATTCTCACTTACATTTGTGAAAGTCCCATGGAATATCTCATCCTCAACTTTCATATTCCTAATTAACTTAACAAACACTTTCCTCTGTCCATTCATTAACATATGTCAAGCAAAAGCTCAGATCTGTTTGGTAACATTTTGTTTTTTGTTTTTGTTTTTGAAAATAAAGCCTATGGCACAACTACCACCTCCAAATTTCTTTCTTTATTATCTACTTTTCACTGACGGTTTGAGAAACCAGAACAAATTTTGAGAACTAAAAAAAGTAGCTTTCAAAAAGTTGTTTTTGTTTTTGGAATTTGGCTAAGAATTCAATAATTGTAGTTAAGAAAGTTGCAAATCATTATAAAAAATTAGATGAAATAGACTTAATTTTCAAAAACAAAAACAAAAATCAAATGATTACCAAACGGAGTCTCAATATTTCTCACAGATAAGTGCCAATACCCCATGAAGGTTCAATAGATCAGACTCTGAATGCTCCTATATCCCATCAGTCAAGTCAGAAAAACATAGATACAGGTACTAGTTCCTACCTCAAATAATGGGTGAGCTCAAAGATATGCCCCTAATAAATCTCCAAGTTCAACTAATTCCAGCCTCCCCCACAATCCAACGCAACTAAGATATACCAGTTACTTATCCACGCTTCATATATTTATCTCAAGATAACCAGTTTGCCTCCATTGCAAACAGAACTTCCCAGTAAATAATAATAATAATAATAATGAATCTACAATGAAGAACACAACAATGGTTCTATTGTAAAGAACTAAATAATTGACATACCCTCAATACCCGAATGAAAAATTCCGAGCCCAAACCAATAGAGATAGTTATTTATAGGAGTAAGATCATAGACATTAAGGTATAGCAAAGCACTGCCGCCCTGATCCTTGTCCTCGGTAAAATCCGGGCTAGATCTCACCGGAAACAGACGCATTGTGTCTAATTGCCAGCCCGGTTTGAAAAATAACGCCGAAGATTACAGACTAATCATCTTCGCAAAAGACCCTTCAAGAAATCTGAAAATTCAGAAGAGAAGTAGCTGCAGAATTAGTAGGTTTCTATAAACGATAATCACAAAAACCAAAAACCTGAGAACTGGGGCGAATTATTAAGTTGGAGGAAAGAAAAACCTTGAGCGTCAGTTTGGCTGCTGAGAAAATTGAGATAAAGAACGGAAAGATCCCAATCTTCGTAAGAAAAAACCTGAATAGACGAAGCTGCAAATCCAGAATTTGCACAAACAAAGAGGGATTTTGAAAATTGAACTAACATTCAAAGGGTAAACCCTAGAAACATCGAAATGGGACGAATTGAACAGGAATTTAGGAGAATTGGTCGAATCCGAGAGACAATGAGGATGAGCTGAAAGAGATCGGAGAAAGTATTTTAGCGATCCCGATCCCTTCAACTTTATGAGAGAAATGGAAATTAAAATCAAAAGGAAGAATTGAAAAGGCTCAACGAAATATGGGATTTCAAGATCATAATCAATCAATTATGGGGAAAAAAGATGGGAAAATTTCATCAAATAACATTCAATAGCTGATCTTTTCCACATGTGAAATATCAGATATACCCTTACTTTTTAAAATCAAAGAAGCATCTATTTTTTAGTGTCTTTTCCCTTTCCATTCAAATACTACCCTTAGTTTTTTCTTTACGTCTCCCTTCGTCGTCGACGTCGTTCACTGCTCGTCGGTCATATCTACACATTTTCGCCTTCATTTCAACTATGTCTCTATTGTTCTAGTCATCTAAAAGAAAATTTTAATAATCTATCGTAGAGATTCATATACTAGGTCGCATAGATTTATATAAATCTTGTTGGATTTGGAATGACAATGTCTTAAGGACTTCTGTTGCTTATTCGAGGATTCATCACGTGGCCTCTTACCTTCTCAAGGTTAGTTTGAACCGGCCTACGTGGTTCTGGCTCTAAGGCACGTTGCTCGTTTACAGGCTGATCTACATGGGGTTCATGCCCTTCATGCCCCTAAAAGACTCGCGGGTATCGATGGAGTGTTCAACCCCTCGATCATTCTTTCTCCATCAACATGGACCACATCAAGTCCTTCCAGCCAGTCTTCCTTGTACCTTATATTATCTGCAATTGTACAAGTCTTGACACAACAATAGTTTGTACATAAATAAATGAGTAAATCAGAATGCATGAAACTATGATAGATTACTTACTAAGAGATCGATTATTTAGTTTTTTTTTCTTTTTTTTTTTGCTGAAAAGTATTATTGCTCAATGATTTATAAGATGGAGCATGCAAACAAGTCCATCTAAGAATTCTAGGAATTGCACCTTGCTGACTTTGGTGGCTATGAACTTACTTGATGTGGATAAAATTTCGTAAGCCCAAACCTACAATATGGGAGCTTTGTTACATATGCATAACACACAGATTGTATATTAAATTGAATCAGAAACAAAAGTACATACCTGGAATGCAAGTGTGAATCCTTTTATACAGTAATATGAGACATAGTTAGCATTTTCTGCTTTCTTTGAATCATATGCCTCCTTATTCTTGTGCATGATAGTCTTTATGTTATTCATGAAGGATCCATTGAAGGTCCTTGAGTGGAAGTATGAGATTGGACCAAATACCCAAAATTTACAAAACATAAATTTCAATTCAAGAACATACAAATTATGTATTTAAAAGAAAAATTAGAGCATGCTTTAAAACAGAAAGTAAAAGGGATTAAGAAATCTTACTCTTGAAGAACTCTTCTTCACGAGATTCCTTCTCCAAAAATTGTCACGAACAATCTCGAACCCTCTAACTGTCAATGAGGACACCACCACAAAAGTTTCCTCTGTATTCACTAGTGAGAATCCAGAAGTTTTACAGGCTCTAACTATTTTGGAAGAGAGTATTGAGAGGAAGAGATGATATTCAGCAATTCTCACATAACTTTTCTGTGTCTCTCTCTCGTGAAAACCACACTAAGAAGAAGAACAACAACTTCTCTTTTTCTTCCCACTACTACGTTTTCAGAGAGAAAAAATGGGGAGGGAGTTACAACTCCCTCCCAAAATGATTTTTAAAATAAATTGAATTAAATTAATTATTTTCATAAATCAATTCAATATATATTTATATGATAACTACCTTATCATATAATATGTATATTAAACTATATGTTATATCAAATATAATACCTAACCTATAAATTCTATATTGTATCAAATACAATATAACCTGTAGTTTTTATTTTCTCACCAATGATATTTAATATAAATCTAATTTATATTAAATTTAATTATATGAATCAAATTCATATAGTTAATATTTGAATCATATTCAAATATTTATTTCCTCTCAAATAAACTTTATATTATAATGTATCAAATACATTATAGTAATTATATCATATATAATTAGATTAAATTAATTATATGACATATAACTAATTCCCTCAATTAATTTGAATAATTCAGATTAATCCAAAAATTGATTTTCATTCATTCTCGTTGATCTACAGAGAGGACCTCATGGACCTGTAGTTGAAGCTTCGAGTACATGAATAATTAATTAAACTTCTTTAAATAAATTATTCACCATCCATTAACTGTCGGACACTCTACTAAAGACCGACAACTGCACTCTTCGCACTACATATATATTTATGTGGCTATTGGATATAACCAATCAACAATATGATGACCCTTCACAAATTGCTCGTAAGTACAGCTAGGCCAAAATTACCGATTTACCCCTATAGTTACATCTAACTCCTTAAGTACCATTGATCCCTCTAATGAACAATAAATCATATTCCAACTATGACCAAACCCCTCTAGGGCCATGAGAGCGTGTGGTGTCACATTGTTCAAGCCCCAAAATCAGTCCTTAAGGGAACAATTTATCTACTTGCCTCAACATTAGGGAAGGAGTGAATTTGTTCTTATGTAGTTGTGTTCCCAGCTCCCCAATTAGACGAATCCAAAAAATGATAGACTTGTTGAGTCGATGATCTGGTACTCTAACCCATATAAATCAAAGGATCGCCTTCAAGGCAGGAGTTCACAACTCACTTAAGATTCAGGTCATGTTACCTATGGTCATCTTGGTGAAATGAAAGTATCTATTATGAACAACCTTATATAATGAGACTAAATATTTCGTGGTCTGGTCTTATACAAACTCCTTTGTATAGAATATCTCCGCTCACATGTCTCCATATGAATGATCAGGATCAGATCATTTGTAGCAATTTACAACAATTATAACATTTACGAAGTGGGCCATACTCGTAGTGCCACCAGGATAAGATATCCAACCTTATCCATCTATAACAAACCATTTAGGTTATCACTTAAACATGATCCACCTGTATGTCTCTACATACATGTTTAAGCTACAAAGATAACCTTGGATGTTAGTTTATTGATTTGTGATTAATGCAACTAATTTTTGAAATAAAACATCACATTTTTTATTACATAAATAAAATATTTGTACATTACAATTACAAACCATAGGACCCTACGAGATTTAGGGTATCGACCCCAACAATCTTCCATTTGACCTAAAGCTACTGGGGTGTACAATGTAAAATTCATATCAATACATAGTACACAAACAAGAAACTAGTGCATAACACGCCTAGTACAAATCTCCCACTTCTCTTAGCCTAACATGGCCTGTCCCATGGACTCATACTTTGCAGGTAACCCTTAAACACCTTAGTCGTGAGAGACTTTGTAAATGGATCAGCAACGTTGTGCTTTGAAGCTATCTGCGTGACCATCACATCTTCTTGATGCACAATCTCTTGGATGAAATGATACTTCTGCTCTATATGCTTCCCACATTTGTGACTCAGAGGCTCTCAGGAATTAGCCATAATACTACTATTATCACAATAAAGTGTGATAGACTTTGACATATCTGGAACAACTTACAAATCAGTAAGAAATTTCTTGAGCCAAACAGCTTCCTTAGCAGCTTCATAAGCTGCTACATATTCAACCTCCATGGTGGAGTCAGCAATGCACTCTTGCTTGGTGCTTCTCCAGACTAATGCTTCTTTGTCGAGAGTGAACACTGATCTTGATGTGGATTTCCTAGAATTCTTATCAGTCTGAATGTCAAAGTTCATGTATCATGTAAGCATCAGATCCTTAGAACCATACACGAGCATGTAGTCCATTGTTCTACGTAGATACTTGAGGATATTCTAAACGGCGGTCCAGTGATCATATCCTGGATTAGACTGATATCTACTGACTATTCCCACTGTATAGTAGATGTTAGGTCTAGTACATAACATCGCATACATCAAGCTGCCAACAATCGATGCATAGGGGATCCATCTCATTTCCTCAACCTCTTTAGGTGTCTTAAGACATTGTTCCTTAGACAATGTTACTTCATGCCTAAAAGGTAGCAAACCTCTCTTAGAGTTCTATATCAAATACTTGACAAGCATCTTGTCAATGTATAATACTCGAAAAAAAGCTAGCATTTTCTTCTTTCGATCTCTAAAGATCTTAATTCCCAAAACAAACTGAGCCTCTCCTAAATCTTTTATTTAAATGAGCCTCTCCTAAATCTTTCATTTAAATGAGCCTCTCCTAAATCTTTCATTTAAAATTGGGTCGCTAGCGAGTTATTAACTTCAGTTAGTAGACCTACATCATTCCCAATGAGTAGGATATCATCTACATACAACACTAAGAAAGCTACTGAACTGTTGATGATCCTCTTGTATATACAAGGCTCATCAACATTTTGATCAAAGCCATAAGATTTGATCGCAGTATCAAACCTTATGTTCCAAGATCGAGAGGCTTGCTTCAGTTCATAAATGGATCAATTAAGCTTGCAATCCTTTTGCTCTTGACCTTAGGTTATGAATCTCTCGGGGTACTCCATATAAATGGTGTCCTCAAGATTTTCATTCAGAAAGGCAGTCTTGACGTCGATTTTCAAAATCTCATAGTCATAATATGAGGAAATGGGCATGAGGATTCGGATAGACTTTAGCATGGCAACAGGTGAGAAAGTCTCCTCATAGTCGACTCTCTCAACTTAGGTATAACCCTTTGCCACTAGTCTAGCCTTGAAGGTTTGCCACCTTCCCATCAGCACCCCATTTTCTCTTGTAAATCCATTTGCAACCTATAGGTTTAACCCCATCAGATAGATCTATAAGATCCCAAACTAAATTGAAGTACATCAACTCCATTTCAAGATCCATAGCTTTGATCCACTCATCTTTGTCAACATCCTTCATTGCCTTCTTATAAGACAATGGATCCTTAACATCTCTGTCAGCTACCATAGCTAGGATTTTCGTTAAACCCATATAACGAACAGGTGAGTTCGCAACCCTCCCACTACGTCGAGGTTCCCTTAACACTTGAAGTGGATTTGACATACTAGATGATCCAACTTCAACAACTCTTGTTGAAGGTTCAGTAGTTTCTTTGGAAAGTTCATTCAACACAACTTTACTATGGGGCTTGTGTTCCCTTATGTGGTATTCTTCCAGAAAAGTAGTATTTTTTGATACAAATACTTTATTTTCCTTAGGATCAAAGAAGAAACCACCTCTCGCCCCTTTGGGGTAGCTTACAAATAGGCACAATTTTGAACGAGATTCCAGTTTCTTAGGATTTGGCTGAAGCACATATGCTAGGTAACCTCAGTTCTGAAATGATGTAAACTAGCTTTACATCCATTCCATAACTCCAAAGGTGTTTTCATAACACTTTTGGATGGAACGCAGTTCAAAATATACATTATAGTTTCTACTGCATAACCCCAAAACGAGTCAGGTAAGGAAGCATAACTCATCATAGACCAAAACATGTCCAACAAGGTTCGATTTCTTCTTTCTGATACTTCATTCTGCTGAGGTATATCAGATGCTGAGAGTTGGGATACAATTCCATGTTCTATCAAATAGTTTTGGAATGTCAGATCCATAAACTCTCCACCTCGATCGAATCAAAATGTTTTAATAGTTCTATTTAATGCATTTTCAACTTCAACCTTGAATTTTTTGAACTTTTCAAAAGATTTAGACTTATGTTACATTAAATAAACATACTTATATCTTGAATAATCATCAGTAAAAGTGATGAAATATTCAAAACCTCCCCTTTCTTTAACATTCATCAGACCACAAAGGTCTGAATGTACCAGCTCTAGAGATTCTTTAGCCCTGTGACCTTTTCTAGTTAAGAGTCTTTTAGTCATTTCGCCTTCAAGGCATGACTCCCACACAGGTGAAGAATTTTCTTCTAACTCGCTTAAAAGTCTATTCTTCACGAATCTCTTAATCCTATTGAGATTGATGTGTCCTAATCTTAATGCCAAAGTTGAGCATTTTCTTTAGGAGAAATTTTAAGTCTTTTATGTTGAGTTACCGAAGTTTTAAACATTTCAGTATTATGGAGGGCTTTAGTTGCTAATGGCCTTAGCACATAAAGGTTGTTTTCTAGTTTCACAGAACAAATATCAACACCATTTTTGGAAATAAACACTTTATTTACATGGAAGTTGATACAATAAGATTGTTCTAATAAACACTTTACATAAATTAAGTTCTCTTTTAAACCAGGAACTACATATACATTTTCAAGTAAAATAAATTTGTTATGCAAAGTCAACTGGAGATCTTCCACTGCCACAGCCGAGATGACATTCCCAGTTCCAACCTACCTCGTCATCTCACCAGCATCAAGTTACTGCCAGGAACTAATTCCCTGAAATGAAGAACAAACGTGGTTATTGGCATTAGAATCTATAATCCAGGCAGAATCATCATTCTTCTCTAAACATGTTTCCAAAAGAACTAAATAATATTTACTTTATTTGACCTTCTTCTTTTTTGCCAAGTACTTGGGACAGTATCTCTTCCAATGTCCCTCCTGGTTGCAATGAAAATAAATTCTCTTTGCAACCTTGGCTTTCTTTTGAGCAATAACTGGTGAGTTAGCTTTCCCCTTTCCATCTTTCTTCTTCTTCCATTTTTTGGTGCCAGTGGAATAAGGTACAGACTTTGTCCCAGAGGTCGAACCTCTGTGGAACTTCTTAGAGGATGAAACAACATTTGTTTCACCCTTCTATCCCTTGCTTTTCATCAAAGATTGAAAGATCTGTAGCTCGTTGAGCAAGATGGTTAGGTTGTAGTCAATCATGTTTAAAATAGCATTGCTATGGAAGTGTAAGAAATTTTCAGGTAAAGATTCCAAAATAAAGCTAACCTAGCTGGCTTCATCGATGATAGGCCCATTCATCTCCACCATGTTAAAGTGGACCATCATATTGAGAACATGTTCTCGAATAAATGTCCCTTCTTACGGACATTGAAGATGTGTTGGAGAGCATTATGTCTAAGTTGTGCGGATGATTGTTCGAACAGTCCCCTTAGGGACTTCATGATCTGACAGGCTGTGAGCATGGGCTCATGCTTCTTGGCCAAGACTTTGGAAAGACTCGCCAAGATATACGCTGAGGCCTTTTCATTTGCCCATGTTCGACACTCGTATACTTCTCAAACATTTCGAGCAGCATTTGGAGCTGGAATGGGAGTCCTCTATCAGAACAAAGCAAAGGGCATCGATGATAAGTATTGTGTTGATCGTTTTTTTTCATGAAGTGTAGTTTGCCCGTTAATTTACCAGCGGCGAGTAGATTTAAGGTCGCGAAAGTCATTGTGAAAAAAATTTGCTGAAACCATATAAATTATTTACAATTATTTTATTTGCATTAATCCAACAAGACAATCAATCAATTTTAGCAAAATAGTCTAGTGTATCCTAAGTGACATCTATTTTGCAATGATGTTTTAGTGAGACAAGATAACAGTCACCGTAGGGTGATCAAGTGCCCCTTCACTAAAATGAGACATTCTCAACCAATAGATAGAATAACTCATTGTTCTTGTAACTATCAGCCACCATTGTTCGTTCCAGAATTTGTTAAACTCGCTTAACAATTCTTGTAACTGTAAGCCCTTATTTTAGGTTCTAAAGTTCCACCTCAATGAGCCAACCATAGGGAAAAATCGATTGGGATATGAAACTAAAGCAACCCTATCCATTTCTAGAGTTTGAATAAAGCGTCATTCAAAAATTGAGGGAAATCGAATGAGGATTTCCATGAGCAGGGGAAAGATCGCTCCAAATTACAATCGTATATGAACTTTACAATTATAATCGCAAACAGAAACATATGGTTATGCATTAAATGCAGAAATCACAGCATGTTCAAAAACAGATCAAGGACAAGAGTAACATACTTTTCTCGACTCATCTCAAAGCTCCTTGATCACGAACGCTCGATCACAGTAACACCCGAGCGCTCGTCCAACATGACTGCTACACTACACAATCACCATGCACTCGAACTCAACAATTGTCTTGGTCATGAACACCCTAAACAACACGAACTACCTCCATAGAACCTCGAAGGCTACCTTGGTATTCTTGGTGTGAAAATCCAGAGGGTGGGCTCTGTTTGGACTTGGTTTGAGGCAGACAAACGGAAGAAACCACAATCGTGTAAACGATTGAGCAAGTGGGAGATGGAAGAACCTATCGTATAGGTCTATGCCCAATCGTTTAGGAAAAGTTATACGATCGTTTAGCTCATCGCTTAGNCTATCGTATAGGTCTATGCCCAATCGTTTAGGAAAAGTTATACGATCGTTTAGCTCATCGCTTAGCTGAGTGTTTGTCATCTACTTACACTCCACGATCGTTTAGCTAACTCCAAGCTATCGCTTAGTAAATGCAATTTACTAGACAACTCTCCATGAGAATATTTCCGAGATTACTTAACCTTACAAAAAATCTTTCTAAAATTAGGAAAACATTTTTCCTTTTATCTCACGGTTACCATGAAACCGTCAATAACCTCCCACTCAATTTGTTATTAAAGAAAAAGAGATAATTATCCAATAATTAATATTATTATAAATATAAATGATAACTAATTTATCATACTATATTTATAACCTATAGTTTTAATATTTCACCTCATGAAACATACAAACCATAACTCTTTTTCTATGCCATGACGCTTAATGTAAATCTCATTTACATTAATCCTCCACTTGATGTATCTCAAACACCATACCGATCATATCATATATAATCGAATTAGCTCTTGTCAATTTGAATATTGCAAATCAACACCAAGAACTGATGTGCAACTGAATCCATTGAGCTACCAAGGGGACCTTATGGACCTATAGCTCAAAGTTTCAACGGTACATGAATTATTGACTAAACTCTTTATTCATGAGATCCACCATCTGTTAACTGCCAGGTACTCCACTAGAGACCGACAACTGAACTCTCCTTACTACAGATATATTATGTGTCCATCTTAACCAATCAGCAGTATGACAACCTTTCTTAAATCGCTCGTAAGTACAGCTCAGCCAATAATTGTTATGCCCCTGTAGTTACATCTAACTCCTTAAGTACCATTGAATCCTCTAATGAATATAAGTCATAGTCCTACTATGATTGATTCTTCTCTTCCAAAGAGAAGTTGTAGCCACTATGTTCAAGCCCTAGAATCAGCCCTTAAGAGAGCAATTTCTCTACTTATCCCTGCTTCGGGAAAGGAGTAAATTCCATCTTGTGTATTGAGTTCCCAGCTCCAGATCAGACAAGTCCCTAAAAAGGTAGGCATGTTGAGTTGGCAATCTGGCCACTCTCACCCACTTATCAAAGAACCGTCCTCAAAATCAGGAGTTCCCAAAACACTCAGGATTGAGGTTGTGTCACCTATGGTCGTTAAGGTGAGATGTAAGTTTCTAGTATCAACAATGTTATATACAGAGTCTAGTCATCTTGCGGTCCGGTCTTATACAAACTCTTTGTATAGACACCCTCGCTTGCACGTCTCCACATGAAAGGTTAGGATCTCTCATCTGTAGTAGTTTACAACACTTGCAAACCTCTACAAAGTGGGCTGTATCCGTAGTGTCACCAGGATCAGATATCTCACCTTAATCCTTATACTACAGACCTATTTAGGTTATCACTTAAGGCATGATCTAATTGTATATCACATATACATGCTTAAGTTTACATAAGATAACCATGGAGTTTTGTTTATTGGATATGAGTAAATGCCAGAATGAAATAACAGTTATTTTATTCATAAAACAATATGTACCATTACAAACAACGAGGCTCTGAGAGAACTAGGACAAAAATGCCATCTTTTAAGGTGAAACCCATGGTGCCACGAGGCCATGCATGAAACTTTATAAAATCTACATTACTTGACACTTGTAGTTTTTAATTACTTGATGTATCCTTTAAGGAGACACCCATGGTGCCACGAGGACACCACTATAAAAGTTTCCTCTGTATTCATTGGATGAGAATTTGGGAGTTTTGTGGACTCTAACTATTTTGGAAGAGAGGGTTTTTTAGAGTATTGAGAGGAAGAGATGATATTCCACAATTCTCACATAACTTTTCTTTTTTTCTCTCTCATGAAAAGCACACTAGGAAGAAGAAGAATAACTTCTCTTTTTCTTCCCATTACCACGTTTTTAGAGAGAGAAAAATGGGAGGGAGTTACAACTCCCTCCCAAAATGATTTTTAAAATAAAATAAAAGAAAATAATTTATTTTCATAAATCAATTTAATATATATTTATATGATAACTACTTTATCATATATATATATATATTAAACTATATG
>NC_052360.1:16978976-16996574 GCF_009727055.1 Benincasa hispida
ATCATATATATATATATATATTAAACTATATGTTATATCAAATATAATACATAGCCTATAGATTCTATATTGTATCAAATACAATACAATTTATAGTTTCTATTTTCTCACCAGTGACATTTAATATAAATTTCATTTATATTAAATTTAATAATATGAATCAAATTCATATAATTATTATTTGAATCATATTCAAATATTTATTTCCTCCAAAATAAACTTTATATTATAAAGTATCAAATACATTATAGCAATTATATCATGTATAATTAGATTAAATTAATTATATCACATATAATTAATTCTCTCAATTAATTTGAACAATTCAAATTAATCCAAAAATTGATTCTCATTAATGCCCGTTAAGCTACAGAAGGGACCTTATGGACCTGTAGCTTGAAGCTTCAATGGTACGCGAATAATTAATTAAACTCCTTTAAATAAATTATTCACTATCCATTAACTGTCGGAGACTCCACTATAGACCGACAACTGCATTCTTCACACTATAGATATATTTATGTCCATTGGATATAACCAATCAACGATGACCCTTCACAAATTGCTCGTATGTACAATTGAGCCAAAATTACCGTAATGCCCCTGTAGTTACATCTAACTCTTTAAGTACCACTGATCTCTCTAATGAACAATAATTCATAGTCCAACTATGATCAAACATCTCTCGGGTTAGGAGAGGGTGTGGCGCCACATTGTTCAAGCCCCGGAATAAGCCCTTAAAGGAGAAATTTATCTACTTACCCCGACATTGGAGAAGGAATGAATTCCTTCTTGTGTAGCTGTGTTCCCAACTCCCCAATCAGACGAATCTCCAAAATGGTAGACTTGTTGAGTTGGCGATCTGGCCATTCTCACTCGTACAAATCAATGGACTGCTTTCATAGACAAGAGTTCACAACTCACTCAGGTTTCAGGTCATGTTACCTATAGTTATCCTAGTGAAATGAAAGTTTCTATTATGAACGAAATTATATAATGAGACTAAACATTTCGTGGTCAGTTCATATACAAACTCTTTTGTATATAATATCCCCGCTCACATATCCCACATGAATGATCAGGATCAAATCATTTGTAGTACTTTACAACAATTGTAATATCTACAAAGTGAGTCATAACTCGTATTGTCACTGGGATAAGGTATCCAGCTTTATCCATCTACAACAGACCATTTAAGTTATCACTTAAACATGATCCACCTGTATGTCTCTACATACATGTTTAAGCTACCCAGATAACCTTGGATGTTAGTTTACTGGTTTGTGATTAATGCAACTAATTTTTGAAATAAAACATCACATATTTTATTACATAATAAAATGTTTGTACATTACAATTACAAATTATAGAACCCTACGAGATTTAGGGCATCAACCCCAACAATTCAATGTGCGTTTATAAAAGACAGAAGACCAGTCATAATGTACAAATACTTCATATGGTCATCGACAATCCTAAATACATTCATATCAAATTGGGTTTTCTTGTCTTTTTCAATCATCACCGTCTCAATAAATAACACCAATGCAACCTTGACAATATCTTTGTCATTAGTAAAATTGAACTTCTCGAATGCGGCCTCCACATCCTTGCAAGAACTATCCTTTTCATTTTGATCCTTCGGTCCAAGAATGAGATTTCGCAGCTTCTCACCACTTATTTCTCTTTCTACTAGTCGGCCACAACCCAATTATCTAGTTAAAATCGTCTTAGGAGAATGTTACCTTCTTTCCTAGAATGTTGAATGATATAAGGTATGGGTTCGCATCCGTTACCTCCCTTAACAGGAAGTAGTGGAATAGTTGTCCATTAAATACTAAATCTATATCCAACAGTGGACTAAATGCCATTTTCCTATACATTCTCATATGTTCTTTTGTCATCTTATTCTTAATCACAGAGGTAGTTTTATGGACTTGGCAAGAAACTACAGCAGGAAAATATTTCTCACCAGGAATGACCATCTTACCCTTTTGATAAATGTATACATTACAACAATTAGTAAACGATTGTATAACAAAAGCTAAACAATCGTATTACAAAAACTAAACGATCGATTAACAAAAACTAAGTGACCGCTGAACAAAAACTAAACGATCGCGTAAAAACGCTCTAAACAATCGCATAATAGATAGCTAAACGATTACACATAAATATTTAAATGATCACTTAGTAGTATCTATCCAATCCTTTAGTATTATCTATTTGATCACTTAATATCTTCTAAACATTCGCTTAGTATTTTCTAAACGCTCGCTTAGTAATCTCTAAACACTCAGTTAGTACTATCTAAATGGTCTCATAACTTTAATTCAATGATCGATTACGAATGAATACACGATTAAACCTTAAACGCTCGTCAACGCTAGAATATCAACATGCATTCAAGGAGAAGAGTCTCATACCTTTCGATCACGACGATGGCAAGTGAGTAGAGACGATCAGCAAGAACCTCAGATGAAGTTTAGAGAGAAAACGAATAGGAGTACTCGAATGCAAATGCGAATGGGAATGAGAATAGACGCTTCTTTGGTTTTAAAAGGTAAAGGTATATCTGATATTTCACATGTGGAAAAAGTAGCCATAAAAGTTTTTTTTAGAAAGAGGACATCCATAGAAAGGTTTTATTTATTTTATTTTTGGGTTATTTTATGATTTTTTTTCAAAAAAGATACCCTAAATTTCTATGATTTGATCACCAACTTTGTCTAAATATCCACCGTCCCCTAAAACTTCAACCTCCATGACCTTGAGTTTTTTCAACGTTGAAATATTACTCACTTTCACGTTTTTACCTCTTATTTTGGTTATATCATATCATTGTCTTATTACTTTTGCTTGAAACTATTTAGTTTTGGTATTTTTTAAAAAAATTATGTTTATAAACATAAGTTTATTTATTTTGCTATTGATCAATAGCGAATCAAATTTAAAAAAAAATATTTTTAGAATTTGATTAAGAATTCAAGTATTTATTCTATTAATATGGAAACTATAGAATATAATTTCTTTTTTAAAAAAACAAACATATATTTCTAAAACTAAGAACTAAGAAAATGGTTACCAAAATACTCATTTGGTTTTTTCTAGGAAAGATAACCATTTAATTATTACAATATTCATTTCTAAAGAAATTAGATTATTCAAAGCATAGAAGCTCAATTGTTATGGAAAAAAACCCAAAATGTTACAAGAATATAAAGAGACTAAAATTTTAACTTTTCAAAACTAATTAAAATAAATTTAGGTATAGAACTCTATTATAATCCTTAGTACTTATTTCACTTTCGTTTTTTATATAAAGTTAAAAGTATATTTGACCAAAACTTTAATAAATACATATTTTAGTCAGCATCATTTAGAGAAATTTCATACTATTTCAAATATTTTGTTTAATATAAATATTTTAACCTATAGTTTTGCCTTGTGATGGTTTAGAAATTTAAAAATTATTTGGTTGATTCTTTTTTCCAAATAATCTTGTGAACAAAATGAAAAATGTAAACTAATTGAAAAGAAAAGCTTCAAAATGGAGTGGAAAAAGGTGGGCCATTGGGTCATTTTCCAAACTTTATGCTTCTTCATCTTCTAAATTGTCTATTAGCTTTGAACACATGGGGAGAGGTCTTTGCTGTCTGGCTATTGTCTTGCTAGATATAAAAGTTTAACATGGGAGGGTGAAAAATTACAACTTTTGATCTCTTAGTCCACATATGTATTAATCAGTTACAACAATATAATATTTAACTTCACAGTTGTTTTCTACCAAAATCAATAGGTTATATAAAAATAATTAATTGACTAGGGATGTTTAAATGACCCGACAACTCGAACAATTCCATGGATTAGATTGGGTTAATTTTGTTCTTGAATTTGGTTGATTAATACAAATTTGGGATGATTTAACCTAACTCGAATTTTATATATATATATATATATATATATATTTTTCTTTTTGTTTAAAAGTTTGATTACTTTGTATTGATTACTTTGTGATTTTTTAATATTTTTCTTCTAAAATTATTATGTTATTTGTCTTTGTTTAAAAGTTGTAATAAATATCATAAATATTTGACATTTGAGTTTTGTGAGATTTTAATTATTAGTCATGTATTGTAGATAAATTTACATATTTTTATTTAAAAAGAAAAATAAATTATAATCCGACAACCCAATCCAACCCAAACCAACTCGAAATTTAAAGGTTGGGTTGAAAACTTTATTTAGGTCTTTTGGGTTGCCAATCCACTCAACTCGAATTTACGGGATGGTTCAAAAACACCCTCAATCCAACTCAATCCAATTCATATACACCTTTAGAATCAATTTCGACTATAACCCCTAGTCCTTTAAGTTAATGATGTAGGGTGCAACGAAATTGATTAAAATATTAAGGCAACGAAAAAACAATTGAGTTAGTTGAATTGATTTAGCGTTGATTTATAAAGAACATAAATTTAGAGTAAGTTATAAAAAATACTTTCAACTTTATACTTTGTTTTAAAAATATTTTTGAATTTTTTAAAATACTTTTATTGTTAATGAAATTTCCGAAAGTTCAAACATATTTTAAACAATGTAATGCGATTTTCATCTAAAAAGGAATGGTAAGAATATTTCTTTCAACTGTTTATAAAATTTGGAAGGTCTATTGAAATTTCTTAAAATATACAAGTATTTTTTTCTTTTGAAAAAAATATAAAATTCCGAAATATTTTCTATACTTTACCTATTTAAAAAAATAGCACGCAAGTTTAGTTTGCATTTCTCTTAGTAGTTTTTGTTTTTTGGTTTAAGTTTCGATTGTGATTTTGTTTGATAAAATGAAAAAAAAGTGAAAAAGAGAGACATCATAGAGAAAACTGGCATCAATGCTTTTCCCCCTTAAATGGGTATAGGTTAGTTCACATCGGTTTTGGTCAAATCGACTTTGTTAGTTAATTATTTGATTTTGGAAAATTAAATTTATTTTCCCTCTATTTCTTATAATAATCTGTATCTTAAAGTAAAAAATTAAGTTCTTAACTAAGTTACGAAAACAAAAATAAGGTTTAAAAACTATTTCTTTAGGCCTCGTTTGGTAACCATTTGGTTTTTTGTTTTTGTTTCTAAAAATTAAACCTATTTCATCCACATTTTTTACAATGATTTTGATCTTTTTTAAGTATAATGGTTGAATCTTAGCCAAATTCTAAAAACAAAAACAATTTTTTGAAAGCTACTTTTTTTAGTTCTCAAAATTTGATTTAGTTTTTTAAACTATTGGTGAAAAGTAGATAACGAATGAAGAAATTTGGAGGTAGAAGTAGTTTCCATAGGCTTAATTTTCAAAAATAAAAACAAACAACAAAATGGTTACCAAATGGGGCCTTAGGTTTTAAAACTTTGCTTGATTTTTGAAGACATTGATAAAAAGTAGATAACAAATCCAAAATATAGAGGTGGAAGGGTGTTTACTTTATAGCCTTAATTTTCAAAAACTAAAAACCAAAAACTAAATCATTAAATAACCCAAATATTTTCATCTCTCATGAGCCATAAAATAGATGGGATATTATTTAAAATTAATCATCTACAAATTCATTAAATAACCTTGTTTTTTTGCTAAAACAAAAAAAGGTTTTAATCTATGAATCCTCCAACAAGGAAAGTGTATAGATGACTCATGAAAAATCTATAATTATTGATTGTTTCATGACTTTTCAATTCAATCAACAATAAACATTTATGGATATTTATTATCTATTATGACAACATTATTTATGATGATTTATCATTGTGAATAAAAGACCCAAAAGTTGATTTTTTCTGTCAATTAAACTTTTACCTTGACAATGAAAATATATCACAAAAACATTAACAATGACATGTTTACAATGTCAATAATGTCTTAATTGTGACATTTTCTAAAGTCATCGAGTTACGTAAATTGAAACTTAAATAATCATTGAAATCCAATTTATAACAGTATTCCAATGTCATATAAATACATTTCATGACATTTGTGAAATGTCAAAAAAAAAAAAAAATGCTTATATGATGGATAACAATTTGTTTTATACATATAATCACACCTATGTTTCATCCAATTTTGAAACTACATATGTACAAAAACATAAATACGAACTTTCATATATGTTTTTAATGCTAATACAAAGGAAACTATATACAACTTAACCAACTTTAGTTAAGTTATTTACAAATCCAATAATTACAACTAAGTGTTGGCACTATCACAAAAAGAAAAAAAGAAAAAAAAATCATATATATAAATAACATGCTTCGTGGGTTTCTTTGTTTCAATGAGTTTGTGTATAAAGATCTACAAAACAAAATATTCATTTTAGAATTCAACTCAATACATCAACGTCAACCGTAATAACAATATTACATAGATGATATATTACCTCGATCTTAGTATTCACAATCTCTTTTACCATACACTCAATACATTTACACTCAAAACCACACAAGCTTCAAAATGAAACTTTAAAACAAAAACGATACATAGAATCACAATATAACCACATAAATAGGCTCAAAATCATGTTATAAGCTTCAATCATACTTCAATAACATAAATAACTTCTAGGTTTAACTCATTCTTCAAAACTACAAAGCTAACAAACTTTTAACATTGAAACTTAACATAAAAATCATATAAAGAGGTTTGTAACTTGTCCAAACTTTTTTAGAATATAACTACACAAATCAAATTATAATAAACAATAAACCTCAATCTTGCTCAAAACATTGATGTTAGAACTTACTTCCAAAAAAAATAGGAATAACCACATTATGCTCCCTCACTAACTATTGCAATAATACTCACTTTTTATAACACCCACATCACATTTTTCTTTCTAAATTATGCTTAAAATTACTACTTTAGTATGAATTATCCTTGGGTGCTAATTTATGTCATGCATTGTGTGATATACAAACCGAAAAAATATGATGTAAAGTTCAATACAATTGTAGACCTCTAAACTTGTTTGACTAGTTAATTATGCTTAAGTCTTCTTAATTATGTATTAATTATCCTAATTATGGGTATAAGCTCTTGTAAGTATGTGATTATAATATTTGCAGTAGTTGAAAATTATGGAAGTTAAAATAGGTATGTGTGTGAGGTGGAGATGAGGAAAATTTTCCAAGTCTTGAAATGGGGTACTCTCGGGTAGCAAAGATCAGCCAACACTTAGACAAATTTTGGGAAACTAAGACAAGTAAGGAACGCATGGGCGTTTGTGGGCTTAAGAACCTAAGGGTAAAAAATTAACTAAGTGTAATTGGAGGTATGCATCAAGGGCCTATAGAGGTCAGTGAAGACCTAGGATGGATAGTATGTAGGTATTTGGGTTTGCCTAAGTGAACAGATGATAGATGAGGAGTATTGAGGCGTGTTAGAGGTAAGGGATGCGTTTATGAGTAGTAGGCCTAAGCATGAGTGTAAGGGTAAAACCAATGTATGTATTGAATGGTGATGTGTGAGAAAATAGGGATGCGGCATAAACCGTGGTATGTGTTGGTCGAGGCAAAAAGCTAGTAGAACCGTAAGCTTGGGCATTAGTAAGAGACTAAGCCTTCAGCTTAAACACTTAATTAGTGAGCTACGTGGCATGCTTAGAGGCCTTAAAAATGAGTTAAATATGCCAGGTGTCAATTTAAAGAACTCCATAAGCATGCAACCTTAGTATAAAATGGAGTTTGAAGTTGAAGATTGGGCATTTTGAGCATGCTAAGGGAGAAGATTTGCCACTGATTTGAAGCTTGAGCTGTGAGGAAGCTAATTCAAGGCTGATGGAAGAAGATTTCCATGAAGTTAAACTGAAGGTTGAAAATTTTCTTCAAGTGTTCGATAATCTAAGGCCATGTGGACGAGATGTAAGAACTGGTGAATTCTAAGCTTGAGAAAAAGAATCAAAAGCTAGAATTTTAAGGTAAGGTAGTTGAGATGTTTAGGAATAAGTTCTTAGAAGGAAGTTTCATGAGATTGTATCTAGAATTTAAGTTATTCAAGCTGAAGTGAAAATCTAAAATTTTGATTAGATGAACAAACAAGCAGCCGCAATCCACGCATAAGCAAGCAACTGATTAGCAAACGTTAAGTGCGGACAATCATTGAGGCATTGGCAACACTAGCACATTTTGATGCATAGGGGTATCTTATGCGAGCTACCACACATACTAGTTGGTCGCAAGGTAAAAATTTGGTTAAGTATGGTTATGCGTTAAATGCAATATACTAAGGATACATTGCATAGTAAAGGGAACGATGCATCGAACTAGGTTTGAAGCAATGGCATGCGTTATTTTGAATAATAAAATAAGCTTGAGAAGAAGCTAAGGAATCAACGAAGGACTCTTATTATTCTTACAGGGCAGACGCATATAAGGGAGACCTACAATCTTTTAAGGAAGTAACTTAAAGACTGTGAGTGACTAGTTTCTAAAATATTTGCTAAGTATTTTATTGATGATTTTCCAATGCATAGTCAGATTTATCATTATTTTTCCAACGCGTAGTTGTTTTAATCGTGATGTTTTAATGCATGCTTTAAGTAAAGGGAGTCGAGCATGAATGCATGTTAATGATTTAAAGATAGTTTTTACAAATAATTTTCCATGCATTCCACTTGAGTTTTATACCATGACTTAGCATTTAAAATGATCTATTTACTAACTCCCTTAAACATGATGATGAGTATGATGATTTACTATGTTAACATGTATATTTGTTATGTAAATCCTACTCCACAGCATCTGATACCGAAGGTATGGTAAGGTACCCAGTTATATGATGATCCTAGCTACCGAAAGTATGGTAAGGTAAGCAGGATCCTATTCATGCTTGCACGTAAGATCTTTATTATTGAGCTTGATGAGATCAAGCAAAAGGGCTCTCTCTCAACTAAGGTTACTATGGATCGAGCAGAAGGATTCTCCCGTATGTTCAGGCAAGGGAGTCGAGGAATTTTATAGGGAATATTGATGAGTTTGGTCCAGGGTTTTTCGTGCTATGATCATCATTTCAAATTCATTTCAAATTCTTATTTCTGAACCCTAGAATGTGAATGTAAACATTTTATTATAACCAATTATTGGAGTTAGCATGCAATCAGCGGAAGCATATAGAATCATTAAGCACTCTAATTCATCAATTTTAGCATCTAAGTAAGCATGTTCATAAAATGAAAAGAGGATTTTAGAAATTACCTTTGAAGAATTTCTTCAATCCACAAAATTAGCTTAAATCTTCTTAGTAATCACTTGTAGACCACCACTTGATCTTCCTTACTATTGTCTTGGACCTTAGATTGGATTGTGGGATCCAAAATAAGTTCTAATTTGAGGGAATATTGAGGTGTAGTTCTCTAGTTTTGAAGTCTTAGGGAAAAACTAAAGAACAATCTTTTTCCAAAATTTTTAGACATTGCATGACCATTTTTCTGTATAAAACCACATGTATATCTAATACCTTCATGCAATCTCCAATCATACAAGAGGATGATACCAAAGAACCACCAATGTCATAGAACTAGGAGGTGAAAGCTTAAAGGGAGAAAGTGGGAACCCAATTTTTTTTAAATTGAATTTTAATTTGAAATCAAATTTGAAATTCTAAATTTAATTTATTCAATTCAATTTAAATAAATAATTTTTAACCAAAATTAATTCTGAATAAAACTAATTGTTTATTTAAACTATTTTAATTAATTTGAAATTTGATATTAAATATCAAATTACTCAACTACCGATTCCTAATACATGAATCCCTATTCATGTAATCAATATTTAAATAAAATTTAAATATTATCTAATTCTCCAATTTCATTTAATTTGATAATTAAATGTGTAATTATATCATATATAATTACTAATTCCCTTAATTTGAATTTGAACATTTCAAATTTACTCATCATGCTATTCCAAGGTTTAATCTGTTTGTGAGCTAGTAGGGGGACCTAATAGACCTAGAGATCATGGGCTCCAACAATCTGATATTAATTGGATAAACTCTTTAAACCGAATTAATCAACATTCGTTAACTACTGGATCACTCCATTAAAGCCAAATAGTTACACTCCCCTCATTGTAGATATATTTTCTCCACTTGATTTAACCATAATCAGTAAGTCGACCCTTCATAGGTTGTTCCTAATAACGACTGGGTCAAAGGTAGTTTTACTCTCGATATTATATCTTACTTCTTAAATTCCAGTGATCCTCTAATGAACAATTGGTTTGTGATCCAATCACCAAAACCGAGTCCCTCTCGGGCCAATAAGAGGGTGGGCCCCCTTGTTCAAAACCTGGAATCAGTACTTAAGAAAACAACCTCTCTACTAACTTTAAAAGGGGGTAGGAGTGAATTCCGTCTTGTATCCTATGTTCCCAGCTATCTACCCCTAAAATGGGAGGTTATTGAGCTAGCACTGTTGAGCCAACCCCCACACATGTAAATCTAAGGATAATCCCGAATAAATAGTAGTTCATAGTTAGCTTAGGATTAAGGTCGAGTTACCTAGGTCCTTGAAATAGTCAATCTTAAACAGTAAATAGCGTTATAATGTAAGAGTGATTTTATTTCTTGGTCCAGTCTTACACAACTTTGGATGTCCCCACTCACATGTCTCCACATGAACGATTCAGGATCACATCGTTTGTAATAAATACAAAGTGGAACACATCTGATAGTGTTACCAGAATAAGGTACTCAATCTTATTTGTATATATAGACTGTTTTGGCTATTTACTCGAACTTGATCCATCTTTATGTCTCCACACAAAGTCCAAGTACTCATGTAATAGTCATGGATCTTAATTTATTGAATTTAGTCTTTACAAGTGTAATTTACATATTCAATAACAGTTTTATTGAGTAAACGGTCAATAACATCTTTATTGCAAATAAAATATGTTTAATATTACAAACTATGAGTTTTAGGACATACAATCCAACAACTCACTAGGCATTTTAGGCTCACCCTTTTTAATGTTTTCTTCCCCATGTAGCAGTCAACATCCTGAAGCCTAGCAATTCTACCAGTCACTCACTACTCAAGATATTATCGAGAGGTGATTTTAGGTGGTTCACTATGTCCTGTTTAAACATTAGTTTTTTCTGTACATGATGGGTTGAACTTGTGTTGGTTTGTTGTTGTAAACAAGTTTGGTTTTTTGAAACTGTTTTGTGTGGTGGAGTTGATATTCTGATTAGTAGTAAACTGTATGTTTGAGTTGTTGCTGAGGTTATGTGTTAGGTTATAAATTGCCAATTAGGTTTAATAGGTACTATGGATACAGTTTCACAAGAGTTTGTTGGGTAGTAGTTGTCATAAGAAGGTTGGCAACTATTGTCTTATCTCTTTTTGGATTAAAGGGGTAATTTGGAGAGGGGTATAACGATTTGGTATCAGAGCGTAAGATTTTGGGAAAGAGAGTCATGCAATAGACTAGGAACATGTGAATGATGTGATGAACCTAATATTGTATATATTACAGGAACCAAGCCTCGAGAAGGTGACGGACTGAGTTGGCAGATGGCTGAAGGGGATCGTGACCCTATCAGAGATCCTGTAGCTCAAAAGGATCTAGATATGATCAGAGAATTAGTAGTACAGGAAGTCACAACTAAGGGAGAGTCTAGTACCCCTTATGTGAGAGCCGATCCTCAATGAAGGATAGAGTGTTCGATAGGATTGCTCAGAGGCTGGTATCTAACATAGGATTTGTACAGACAGATCCCTAGAAAAAGTATGGCATTAAAAGGATGAAGGCATTGAGTGCTATTGCATTTGAGGGTATTACTGACCCTGCAAATGCTGAGGCATGGTTGATTTAGATAGAGAAATGTTTCCAGGTAACACGATGTCCTGAGGATCGAAAGGTGAAGTTAGCGGTGTTTTTGCTACAGAAAAGGGAAGAACAGTGATGGAGAATGATAGACTCTAGAAGAAATAGATCAGAGAAGATGACATGGGATGAGTTCAAAAGAATTTTCTAAGACAAATATTATTCTACTTCATATCGTAAGACAAAAAGGAACTAGTTCCTAAAGCTCGTTCAAGGTAATATGACAATTACTGAATATTGCAAAAGTTTACAGAGTTATCCAAGCATGCTCGATTATAGCTAGAAAAAAAAAAGACAAATGTAGATGTTTTGAGAGTGGGTTGAGAAGGGAGATACAAGCTTCTATTACTGCTACAGCTAACTGGATGAATTTCTCCCAGTTAGTGAAAACTGCGATGCGAGTAGAAGAGAGTGTAACAGGAGAGACTTTAAGCCCCATTTTAGTGGGCCAACGACCTCTCAGGGTAGCACAATAGGTAGTCAATAGACAATAGGTAGTCAATAGAGAAGAGGTAGGCAGAGCCAACCAAACAGTTGAGGAATCTAGATCAGGACGTATATGAGAGTCAGCAGCTAGTACAGGTAGGAAGCCTCAGTGTACCAGATATGGAAAATATCGTTCACAATAGTGCTATGAGGGACAGAATGCTTGCTATCAGTGTGGATAGCCTGAGCATTACAGGAGGGAATGGCTCTAATTAGTTTCAGGTGCACAAACTGAGTAGAAGGCAACATCCCAAAAAGTGATGTAGCCTAAGGTGGGTATAGCAAGCGATGAAGGCATCAGTAGTGCCAAGTAGAAGGGTGTAGCAGGACGATCACGTCAGTAGGGCAAGGTTTATGCCATGACGTAGCAGGAGGCTGAGGATGCCTCAGATGTTGTTATAGGTATGCTTTTTATTCATGATAGACTTGCTCATGTATTATTTGATCCAAGGGCGACTTATTCATTTATTTTTAGCATTTTTTCATTGAGTACTGATAAGGTGTTAGAAATTATATCTAATGAGTTAGTTATTTCTACACCTGTTGGTGATATGCTGATAGTTAGTAACTATTATAGGAACTGTGTAATTGAAATAGAGGGATAGAGCATGATGATTCATTTGATTTCTTTAGAACTTATGGAATTTTATGTTATTCTAGGGATGGATTTCTTGTTTAAATACCATGCAACTATTAACTGTCATAAGAAGAAAGTGATATTCAAATTACCAAGTTAAGGCGAGGAAGTTGCTGAGTAAAGGTTGTGAAGGGTACTTGGCCTGTGTAATAGTTTCACCACTGTAGAGATTAGGGCCAGAAGATGTTTCTGTGGTGCACGAGTTCATTGACATATTCCCTGAGGAGTTACAAGGATTACTACCAGATAGAGAGATGGAGTTTAGTATAGATTTGGTTCTAGGGACAACACCCATTTCTCAAGCACCTTACAAGATGGCACCAGTTGAGCTGAAAGAATTGAAAATTCAATTACAAGAATTGGTAGACAGGGGCTACATTAGGCCTACTGCGTCGTCCTGGGGAGCACCCATTCTATTTGTAAAGAAGAAAGACGAAACACTCATGTTATGTATCGACTATAGGCAGTTGAACAAGGTAACTATATGAAATAAGTATCCGTTACCTTATATTGACGACCTATTTAACCAGTTAAAGGGAGCATCGATATTTTCTAATATCGATCTGAGATCAAGTTACCACCAGTTGAAGGTTAGGGAATCAGATATCCCTAGGATAGATTTCGGACTAGATATGGGCATTATGAGTTTTTGGTTATGCCATTTGGCTTAACTAATGCCCAGTGGTGTTTATAGATTTGATGAATAGGATATTTCACCCATATATTTAGATCAATTTGTAATTGTTTTTAGAGATGATATCCTGATTTATTCAGGTAGTAAAAAAGAACATATAGAGCATCTAAGAATAGTGTTACAAACACTACATGAAAAACAATTATATGCTAAATTCAGAAAATATGAGTTTTGGCTTGACTAGGTGGTGTTCTTAGAACACGTGGTGTCTACAGCAAAAGTCAACGTTGACCCTCAAAAGATTGATGTTGTAGTTAGATGGTAACAACATACCTCGGTAACAAATGTACGTAGTTTTCTTGGGTTGGCAAGGTACTACAAGAGGTTTGTAGAGAGCTTCTCAAAGATAGCTCCCCCATTAACCAATCTAACCAAAAAGGATGCAAAGTTTGAATGGACGGATAGCTATGAACAAAGTTTTTAAGACTTGAAACAAAGATTGATAACGACACCAATTTTAACCCTTCCAGTTCTAGGCAAGGAGTTTAAGATTTACTGTGATGCATCCAAATAGGATTAGGATGTGTATTGATGCAAGATCGTAAAGTCGTAGCTTATGCATCTAGGAAACTGAAGAAACACGAGGGTAACTATCCTACTCATGATCTAGAACTAGCAGTTGTTGTACTAGCATTAAAGATTTGAAGACATTACTGTAATGCAAATTTTATTCTTAAACAATGCGCTGATACAAATATGCGACACTACTTCTAGATATGCGTTAATTATGAAGGTTCTTGTAGTATGCCTTGCGTTGTCACAAGTTTTCTTACGCTGGAACCAAGTGTAATTCCATCGCAAGTTTCTCCCTGTGATCAAAGGTCGAACACAGGGACTGTTTGAGGTTATTGTGGTAAGTTCGTGGTATATGCGACCAGGTTTTTCAATCTTTAAAGAGTGTTTTGTACAAGTATATAAAATTGTGGTAAAGTAAAGGAAAGTAGTAAAATGCGATAATAAAATAAGTACAGTACCTAAGCTAGATAATACAAGATGCTGGGGTCTAGGCTGGCTGTGAAGGTTATGCAAATAGCATGGAATGCGGTGGCAAGACTTATGTAAAAACAGAAAGAGAAAGATAACTAATATAAACAACGCAAGTTTCTTAATTGCATTGAAGTTATAAGTACGGTTCCACTTTTTTCTTGGTGTACACCTTTTAGTGATCGACCGCGCTCCCACATGTCTATGGTGAATCAGAGACGAACGTAATGAACGCAAGGTTGCTTTCATGTCTGGAAGTACTACTTAAGAGCCATGGAGAAAGTGATTCATGGAGGAACGAAAGTAGACAGAAAATGGAATATGAAAGCAATCGAAACATTTAATATATCTATTAAGCGTTTGATACATGGTGTGTGAATGAAGAGATAAAGAAAGTGAAATACAATGATGAAAAGAGATAGAATAGATACAAACAAGTGCCAACGTTTTGACACCGATTCGGGTGGAGATCTGCTTGCCGGATTGGATGGATCAGATGGATGGATGAGCTTCCCTCTCAGGCTTGCTCAACTAGTAGCAGGGTTCTCAGCACAGAGCTTCTCGCCGGGTATTCGACATATTAGAACTGAGACTCTCCTCTCGGCTTTGTCTCGTCTTCTTCCCGAATTTCATCAGTTAAGCATCCAGCTCAGCCTTTTCTCTCAACACTTTAGCAAGAATTAACCCCGTATCTAGTAGCATAAGTTTTCTTTGAAATCTATGGGGTATTTATAGGTGAGGATCTTTGACTCTGGCCTTGTGGTCCCCACTTGTTGTTATGGAAATTCCGAAGATGGAGGGATATTATTCCTTCTGTTATGCAGTTAGACCATCAATTCTGCACGTTAGTTGTACACATGTCTCCATCCTTTGCTTTTGCGTTGCTCAGCTGCATCTTTTGATCGTGAGTTCGCATGCGGTGTTTGTTTTTATTACCGCATGCGGTTGAAAGTCAGCTTTGAATCGACTATCGCATTGTGCCGTCATTACGTTAATCGTCTCTTCATTGTTGATTGACGGGTGCAATGTGACAGAGATGCATTGATCAGTTCTTCTTGAGCCTTGAGTGTAAGCGATGACTTGGTTTCCTACAAAATAGAGTAAAATCCCCTTTTCTTCCATATTAAAGATGTTAGTGGGTGTAATTGCGATAATTCATACTTATTGTATTTCGAAGCTAATTTTCATACAATTGACGCATATTTACTATCTTTTGGCCGCAATATCTAGATAAGGCAGTATAAATAATTTGTATTTCTATAAGTTATCACACTCCCAAATTTAGATATATGTTTGTCCTCAAGCATATCTTCTACTTAGGCAATAAAGCTTAATTCCTATCCTATATTTTTGCGTCAATTGGTTTCTCCGAATGTTACACTTAGGTACATTACTTGACATCGCAATTTTCTTCTATCCTTGCTAATTCTTAACAAAGCCCTACTTTATTCTTCTATATAACAAATTTCTGCTAAAAAATGCTTTTCTAATTTTTCAAAATAGAATGTTTATCTCTTCTTTGTCAAAACAACTCGATGTATCTATATGCGGTGGTCAAAACTTTGCGTTATTTATTTAGAGTCTGTTGGTTGTGGTTACACTCTTCATTTTGGCCTGTACCCACAGGTGTCATACGGACATCCAACTATGGTTGTGTGCCAATTTCAACTTTAACTCATGAATTTCAGAGGAGTTGTCTCTTGTATTTATTTTTCTTTTCATATTATGTTGTTCTTGGAAACCCTTTGGCTTGCTTCTACGGGTGTCATACGAACATCCAACTACGAGCAGGCTCTTTTCACAACTAAACTCTTATCAGGTTGGGAATATTTTAAGGGTTTCCCTTGCACCGACATTGGAGCTTTGTATGAACACACACACACACACACATATATATTGAAAGCAAAAGGACGCATTTTTCTTAAATACTGCATATTCTGATCTTATCCGCTCAGACCTTCCCCACCCCCAGATTTAAAGATGAGCAAGGTCCTCATTGCGTTGTTTGGATAGACTAGACAAACATTTAGAAGAAAATTTCAAAAAGAAGGTTTGAGTAGAGCTTTGAAAGATAAAAGGTAAGTGCTAAACTAAAAATTTACTAAGTATAGGAAATGTTTCTAAGTACAAACATATATTACATCATAGCAACGCAATGAAGAACACAAAAGTAAAAGATTGAGAACATCGCAAGTGTTGACAAATGATGATAAAGAAAAAGGCATAGGCAAAAATGGAGTGAATATGTGCTCATTGTATTGAATATTAACAAAGTATACAATTAATTACAAATTAACGCAATACAAAATTTTGTGCCTGTACAAGAATCAAAGAATAAATGAATTTAAAAGATTATATATGGTCACATAGAAGAGAAAAAAATATAGGAGGATTATTGCTGAGAGGCTGGCGGGCCTGGAGGCGGATTTTGAGGTGGTGCAAGAGGCGTTTCTTCAAAATTTAAGTGCTGTCGGAGATGTAGGGGCACCATCGGACCATGAAGATATGTGGTGAGAAAGTTGAAGTACTCTTGATTACGCTCTGCAATCATTCTCTGGTGCATATGGACTTTATAAATTTGTGCTGCATGTTGATCAGAGCCTCTCTTGATGTGGCAGCACTGCGTTGAATATCATCAATGCGCTCCATTACTACCTCAAATTGCTGTTTGAAGAAGTGTTGTTGTTGAGAAAAAAGTTGTTGTTGTTGAGAGAAAAGAAGTTGTTGTTGGGAGAAAAGGGTTCTCATTTCTGCTAACTCAGTAGTCATGGAGGTGATAGAGGGTTGTGCCTGCGATGTCTTGCCAGCATCGTTTTGGGGTTGGGCAGAGGTGCCTTCACCCAAATCGTGTGGGTCATCAACTTGCGGCGGTGGAATGGTGGGTTGCGGTGATGCTGTTGATGGTGAAGGTGGGGCT
>NC_052360.1:16997754-17010582 GCF_009727055.1 Benincasa hispida
TTGCCAATCGATGAGCTTGCCCATCTCCATCTTTATCTTTCATTCTTCTCCTCTTCTTTATCTTTTCTTTCTTTTTCTTCCATACGATAATTAGTCTTTGGAGGGTCAATAGTGACCTTGAGACGCATCTCTCCCTGCGACGTCGCATTAGGGGGTCCTTCTGCTTTCTTCTCCTTCTTCAGGTCCGCAACCCATTTGCGTTGTTTCGAGTTGCGCGTACCCATCAACTGTGTCTTCCTCCTTATCCCCCTTACCGGAAGGTTTGGATTCTCCATCTAATTCTTCAGGCTCGACAGCCCTTGCTCTCGTTTTTTTCTCAGTGCCTCTCTCCACACCGCGTACATTTTTCTTTTCTTCTTCTCTTCTTCTTTCTCCGTTCCTGACCTCCTCCATCTATTCATCATCATCCTTTTTCTCTTTATTCTCTTTCTTTGCGATGATGAGAAGAATTCAGCCAATCCCCCAGCCTCTCTTTCCCTTGTTCTTGTTCTTCTTCTTTTTATCTTTAGCCACTTCATCTGTTGCGCACTCCCCTACAAACCCCTTCCAAACGCAACTCAGCCTCCTTGGCCTTCTCTATCGCAATCTCTTCTTCTTCTACTTCTTGCAAGTCATCATAGGCTTCTGCCATTGGCAATCTCCTCAGGAATCTCTGCGGGCTGGGGCCAGAACATCTTTTCTCATTTCTTCTTTAGTCGCCACTGCCTCCGCCACCACTACTTCATCCGCTACCACCACCGTCTCCTCCTCCGTAGGCAGTGGTTGATTTACAACCCCAGCCTCAGACAGTCCACCTTCTAGCTTCAAGGTACTCAGAATATTGTCAAACACTTCCGTATCGTCACGTCTCTTGCTTTCACTCTCAGTCGAGACGGCAGGTGTTGGAGTAGGAATGCTCTCAGTGCTTCCTCCTCTTTTGAATAGAGGAGGCCTAACGGCCAGAGGGTTTCTCCAGGCTCTCTCGGCAAGTCTGGGAACAGTGTAGGCTTGAGCGGCGAGTCTGCGACTGGCAGCCAAAAATGCTGCCTCTCGCATGGCTACTTAGTCAGGGGTGGATGGTGAAGCAGATTGGTTGGGAGTTTGGTCAGCCATGGTTACGATCTTAGGATGACTGGTGAAATGTTGGAATACTGGGGAAGAAGGATTGTCTGGATGCAAAGGCGCTAGGGTTTTTGATTTGCAAAATGAGGTAAAGTTTCACAATGAGGGAAGGGATTCTTTTTATAGGTTGGGCTGTGGTGGGCCCAACGCGATTTTTGCGACGATATGCCTCAAGCAGCTCAAAAGGCGCGTCGATCGATTTTCCTCATTTATGGAATTTCAGAAAAAAATTGTCCTTTCGTCTGCCGAATCATCATTGCTTTGGGATACGAAACGATTAGACTTCACCCAAATTACAAAAAAGAATTTTCTTTAATATTGTATTCAAATGGATGCAAGATAAAGATTAACGCAATGTGATCACCAACGCAAATGCATTTTCGCTGAGGACAGGCAACAACGCATATATCCCATAACACACCCCTTAACCAAACACATTTTTGGAGGATACCTCAACATAGTGCATTTAGCTAAAGACGGGCAAAGAACATATACGAGCGCAACACACCCCTCAACTTAATACAGTTGAGTTAGGTGAACGCAAAACAGCTCTTATTAGCTTGCTATTCGTCCATTATCGCCTTGCATACTTGTTGTTAATTGTTTTATTATTATTATTATTTTTAGTTTTTCATCAATGCAAGTTGTTGTGACTTGCGGCAATAAATCTTCTTTAGTACTCAATCATTCACCATTAAAGCTCAACGCATTAATTACATAAAAACTCAAAGAATTAAAGACGAGACATAATTAAATGCAAATAAGTAAATGAGGACATAAATTCATAAAGTCAAGAATGAATTAAATGTAGAATCAAAGAAAAAAATCAGAATTCAAATAGACAGAAATTTAAGAAAGCATTAAACATAGTATTGACGAACCAAAAATTGCGTTGTCATGAATGATCACAATCCACATCTCCGCAGGCGATCAGACTTGCCTGCCCAATGTCCTAGGGACATTGCTCCTTTCCTGTAGATCCCAGGGCTTCTGAATTGCTGGGCAACATTCTCGTTGCTCGACTTCTCAGATCAGAGGCCAGCTAGCCCACTTGGATCTCCAGACTCCTTATTGAAGACGCCTGCGCTTGCATCACTGTGCCGTTTTTATCCATTTATTACTTCAGCAGTGTCTCCAATGAGCTTCTCGAGGTGTTTGATGATGATGACTGCTGGTTGTGCGGTTACCTTGGTTGCCCTTGATTGTGGTGAAAAGGAGGATTCCCTCTACTGCCCCCTTGATGGTTAACTAGCCCCCCTTGGTTGGGATTGCCTCCCCAACTGAAGTTAGGATGGCTCCTCTAGCCTAGATTATAGGTGTTGCAGAAGGGGTTATTCTAGATGGTGCATACTTGCTGAAGAACCAATGAGCACATGTCAGTTCCGTGAGCCCCTCCACAATTAACGCAACTAATTGTGGCCACTTGAGCCGGTGCAGGCGGTTGCCCTGATTGTTGAGCAATGGCATCTTGGTTAATTGCCATTGACTGTAGGATCGAGGTCACAGCGGCCATATGAGCGGCCAACCTGGTCATTGTCTCCGGAGGGACAATGGCTGTTTCATTTTTCCTTCTCTCTGCGCCTCGGCCTCCATATCCATCGTCGATCCAGTCATCCATATTCCACGAGATGTAGTCGAGGATGACTTTAGTCTCTGTGTATATTTTGTCCATAAAATCTCCTGCCGCGGAGGCGTCAGCAATAGCCTGTGTTGCTCAGTTTAGGCTGTTATAAAAAGTTTCCATCAAGACACAATCGAGGATCCCGATATGCGAGCATTTTTTCACCAATCTTCTAAATCGCACCTAGGCGGTGCTTAGGGTCTCATTCTCCATCTGCTCGAAGTTCAACACATCCTTTCGTCGCCTTGTGTTGACGGCAGGTGGGAAGAACTTCTTCATGAACCGTTCCACCAGCTGGTCCCATGAAGTGATCTCATTTGGCTTCAGTGAGTGAGCCTACCTCTTAGCATCGTCCCTCAAGGTGTAAGGGAACAGATACAGTCTTATACTCTCTAGGGATACGCTAGGTAAAGAAAAGTTGTCGAACATTTCAACAAAGCTGGTCAAATGGGCGTGTGGGTCTTCACCTTGCAGACCCTCGAACTGCTCGGCATTTTGAATCATTTGCAGCATGACTGGCTTAATCTCGAACCTCGCATACTCCTTAAAAGTAGACCTCGAGATTCCAGACCAAAAATCATACAAATTGGGTGCCGCATAATTCCTCATTGGACTGTTCCGGTCAGCTACCAGGAAAACAGGATCCTGCGCTGGTCGAACAGCTCATTGACTCTCTATCGGTACTGCATTATCATTGTTGTCTGCCATGCTTGCTACCTTCTTTCGCCTAATTCGGTTCTGACGTGCCCTTGCGCGAAAAGTACACTCGATCTCAGGGTCAACTTCAAATTCTAGTTCAACACTAGGAATCATAACAGTCAAGCTGCTCTCCACGTTGAACAGCCAGTATAATGAGATCTGTCCTACAAAATATCAAAAACACACTCAAACAATAAATCGTTAACCAATCCCCGGCAATGGCGCCATAAACTTGTAATGCAAATTTTATTCTTAAATAATGCGCTGATACAAATATGTGATACTACTTCTAGATATGCGTTAATTATGAATGTTCTTATAGTATGCCATGCGTTATCACAAGTTTCCTTACATTGGAACCAAGTGTAATTCCATCGCAAGTTTCTCGGTGTGATCTGAGGTTGAACACATGGACTATTTGAGGTTATTGTGGTATGTTCGTGGTATATGCGACCAGGTTTTTCAATCTTTAAAGAGTGTTTTGTACAAGTATATAAAATTGCGGTAAAGTAAAGGAAAACAGTAAAATGTGATAATAAAATAAGTACAGTAAACCTAAGCTAGATGATACAAGATACAGGCTTCATGATACAAGATGCTGGGGTCCAGGCTGGCTGTGAAGGTTATGCAAAGAGCATGGAATGCGGCGACAAGTCTTATGTACAAACAGAAAGAGAAAGATAACTAATATAAACAGCGCAAGTTTCTTAATTGCGTTGAAGTTATAAGTACGGTTCCGCTTTTCTCTTGGTGTACACCTTNGAGAAAGATAACTAATATAAACAGCGCAAGTTTCTTAATTGCGTTGAAGTTATAAGTACGGTTCCGCTTTTCTCTTGGTGTACACCTTTCAGTGATCAACCGCGCTTCCACATGTCTGTGGTGAATCAGAGATGAACATAATGAACGCAAGGTTGCTTGCATGTCTGGAAGTACTACTCACTTTAGTTAACGCATTCTTCTAACCTTCTCTCGATGAATCAGAATGGCATCTTCACTTCTGCTCTCATAGGTGAAGATGCCGTCTAGCATGCTTTAGCTAAACGCAATTATTTCTTTAACACAAGTTAAGTACTCGTTTAATTCATATTTTAAACTACCAAGGGATTAAGAAGACATCATGGAGAAATTAATTCACGGAGGAACGGAAGTAGACAGAAAATGGAATATGAAAGCAATTGAAACATTTAATATATCAATTAAGCGTTTGATACATGGTGTGTGAATGAAGAGATAAAGAAAGTGAAGTATAATGACAAAAAGAGATAGAACAGATACAAACAAGCACCAACGTCTTGGCACCGATTCGGGTGGAAATCTGCTTGCCGGATTGGATGGATCAGATGGATGGATGAGCTTCCCTCTCAGGCTTGCTCAACTGGTAGCAGGGTTATCAGCACAGAGCTTCTCGTCGGGTATTCGGCAGATTAGAACTGAGACTCACCTCTCGGCCTTGTCTCGTCTTCTTCCCGGATTTCTTCAGTTAAGCACCCAACTCAGGCTTTTCTCTCAACACTTTAGCAGCAATTAGCCCCGTATCCAGTAGCATAAGTTTTCTTCGAAATCTATGGGGTATTTTTAGGTGAGGATCTTTGACTCCGGCCTTGTGGTCCTCACTTGTTGTTATGGAAATTCCGATGATGGAGGGATATTATTCCTTCTGTTATGAATCAGACCATCAATTCTGCACAACCGTTAGTTGTACACGTGTCTCCATCCTCCGCTTTTGCATTGCTCAGCTGCATCTTTCGATCATGAGTTCGCATGCGGTGTTTGTTTTTATTACCGCATGTAGTTGAAAGTCAGTTCTGGATCGACTATTGCATTGCACCATCATTGCGTTAATCATCCCTTCATTGTTGATTGATGGGTGCAATGTGACAGAGATGCGTTGATCAGTTCTTCTTGAACCTTGAGCGCAAGAGGTGACTTGGTTTCCTGCAAAACAGAGTAAAATCTCATTTTCTTCCATCTTAAATATTTTAGTGGGTGTAATTGCGATAATTCATCCTTATTGTATTTCGAAGCTAATTTTTATACAATTAACGCATATTTACTATCTTTTGGCCGCAATATCTAGATAAGGAAGTAGAAATAGCTTGTATTTCTACAAGTTATCAATTACTTATTTGGTGAGAAATGTCATATCTTTATAGATCATAAGAGTCTAAAATATATTCTTACCAGAAGGAGCTAAATCTGAGACAGAGGCGATGGATTGAGTTAATTGAAGATTATGATTCCACTATTGATTACCACCCAGGTAAAGCTAATATAGTAGAAAATGCTTTGAGTAGAAAATCGAGCTACCCTAGAGATGCATTGAGTTCTTTAAAGGGAAGATTATTGCAGGAGTTTAGAGGAGCTAATGCAACATTAATAGTAGGTCATTTAGGGGAAATGATAACTCATTTCCAGGTAATGCCCACATTAGTAGATGATATCATCAGAGGTTAAATAGCAGACCCTAAATTCATTGAATTGATTGACGAAGTTAATCAATAGCAGAGATCAGATCATTTTGAGATAGGATGGAGCTTTCATGAAGGAAGGCATGTCGTATGTTCCTATGCAGTACTAGAAGAGGCCCATAGATCAACCTATGCTATGAACCTAAGTAGCACCAAGAAGTACAAGACGTTGAAGAAATCTTACTAGTGGCTGGGAATGAAGAAAGACATAGCCAATTATATAGATATATGTTTGATTTGTCAGCAGGTTAAGCCAGAACATCAAAGGCTTGCAGGTTTACTAAACCTACTTCCAGTGCCTAAATGGAAATGCGAACATGTGACTATAAATTTTCCTTCTGGTTTACCCAGGACATCTAGTGGCTACAATGGCATCTGGGTAATAGTTGACAAAATGACGAAGTCAACAAAATTTTTACCAGTTAAAGCCACATATACGTTTGATCAGTTGGCTAAGATGTATGTTGATCGAATTGTGAGCCAGTTTGGAGCTCCAGTATCCATTGTGTTTGATCGAGATTCGAGGTTTACCTTGAAGTTTTGGCCCAGTTTACAAAAGGGGCTAGGTACTAAGTTATATTTCAGTACAACCTTTCATCCACAAATGGATGGACAATCATAACGAACATTCCAAAACTTGGAGGATATGTTGAGAGCCTATGTATTAGAGTTTAAAAGTAGCTGCGATACACACTTACCATTGGTAGAATTTGCATATAACAACAGTTACCATCCCAGCATTGGCATGACTCCATATAAAGCTTTTACAAATTTAAGGAACTATTGAAGGTCCTTGAGCGAAACATGTGATCGGACCTAAACCCAAAATTTACAGAACATAAATTTTACAGTAAATACATATAGATTATGCATTTGAAAAATAATTGCAGCATGCTTTAAAATAAAGATTATAGAATAGAAAATGGGTTTAAGAAACCTTCTTCACGCGATTCCTTCTCTGAATCTTATCACGTAGAATCTCGAACTCTCTAACTGTCAATGAGGATACCACCACAAATGTAACCTCTGTATTCTCTGGGTGATAATTTAGAAGTTTTGTGGGCTCTGGCTATTTTGGAAGAGAGAAATTTTGATAGTGATGAGAGGAAGAGATGTAATTCAGATTGTTTAAGCACTTTTCTGTGGATTCCCTTTCATGTGAAACCACACTAGGAAGAAGAAGAACTACTTTTCCCCTTCCCCACTAGCAAGTATTAGATAGATAAGAGGAGGAGGGAGTTACAACTCCCTCCCAAAATGATTTTTAATATAAAATATAATAAAATAATTTATTTTCATAAATCAATTTAGTATATATTCATATGATAACTACCTTATCATATAATATATATAGTTATCATATAAATATATTAAACTATATGTTATACCAAATATAACACATAACCTATAGTTTCTATATTATATCAAATACAATATAACCTATAGTTTCTATTCTCTCACCAATGATATTTAATATAAATTCCATTTATATTAAATTTAATTATATGAATCAAATTCATATAATTAATATTTGAATCATATTCAAATATTTATTTCTTCTCAAATACAAACTTCTTTGTATAGAATATACCCGCTCACATGTCTCCACATGAATGATCAAGATCAAATCATTTGTCTTCACAACAATTATAACATCTACAAAACGAGCCATACTCGTAATGTCTCTAAGATAAGGTATCCAGCCTTATTCATCTACTACAGACCATTTAAGTTATCACTTAAACATGATCCACCTGACGTCTAGTAGTCTCTGACTTTGTCTTCGAATCATAAGTTTCAGCCCGTTCCCAGCTTGCTGTCTTTACATACATGTTTAAGCTACATGATAACCTTGGATGTTAGTTTATTGGTTTGTGGTTAATGCAACTAATTTTAAAATAAAACATCACATATTTTATTACATAAATAAAAAGTTTGTACAATACAATTATAAACTATAGGACCCTACAAAATTTACGGCATCAACCCCAACAATCTCCTATAACAATCTCCTATTTGACCTAAAGCTAGTGGGGTGTACAATATATAAGTCAAACTAATATACAAAGTACACAAACAATAAACTAGGGCATAACATGCCCAGTACTAATCTTCCACTTGCCTTATTCTAAACGTGGCTTGTCTCGTAGACCCATACTCTGCAGGTGACCCTCAAACACCTTAGCCATGAGGGTCTTTGTAAATGGATCAGAAACGTTGTGCTCCGAAGCTATCTGCATGACAATCACGTCCCCTCGATGTACAATCTCTCGAATGAGATGATACTTTTGTTCTTTGTGCTTCCCGTGTTTGTGACTCTGAGGCTCTCGGGAATTAGCCACAACACCACTATTATCACAATAAAGTATGATGGGCTTTAGCTTTTCTAGGACAACTTCCAGATCAATTAAGAAAATCTTGAGTCACTCAACTTCCTTAGTAGCTTCACAAGCCGCTACATACTCAGCCTTCATGGTGAAGTCAGCAATGCACCCTTGCTTGGTGCTTCTTCAGACTACTGCCCCTTCGTTAAGAGTGAACACTGGTTTTGATGTGGATTTCCAAGAATCCTTATTAGTGTGAAAATCAGAGTCTGTGTATTCTGTAAGGATCAGATCCTTAGAACCATACACGAGCATGTAGTCCCTCGTTCTCCGTAGATATTTGAGGATATTCTTAACGACGGTCCAGTGATCATATCCTGGATTAGACTGATATGTACTAACTATCCCCACCGCATAGCAGATGTCAGGTCCAGCATATAACGTTGCATGTTTAACATCCCGTGCGTTCGTAAAATTTAATTTAGCATTTTGTATTAATTAAGGACATATGGGCCAGGTTCGAAATTCCTCCATGACGACCTTCGTGAACCTATTTTAGGAGGTCTCGATGACTTGAGCGGCACCAACAATCGCTCCAAATGCAAATGAGTTGATGCTTCAGTAAAGAAAATTGAGATAATTTGTTCAGAACCAACAAAACATAATGCGCAACTTCATGCGGCGAATGACGCAAAGACAACACAATAAGTTCCACTATATGGTTGAATTATTTCAGAACGTTGTTGCTCGCCTAGTGGTAGTGCCACCAATTCCCCCGCATCTTCAAGATCCACTACATTTTCCCGAGAATCCACCGCAGGATCACAACAGTGATGCGGGAGAAACTTGAATTCAGGGCGGTGTCCTTCCTTATCTCCTTTTTGTTTTAAGTTTGATGTTGTTTCTTTCTTTTTGCATCAGTTTGCTGCATTATATAAATTTATTGAAAATTTTTTCTAACTTTTGTGTCTTTCCTCTATGTTTATATCATGTGAATACTTTTGATCGCTTTTTTTTTTTGTTGCCTCGTTTGACACTGATGACACCAATGATGAAATTATGCCTTAACACTAACGCCTAGACCAGATTAGTATTAAGTTTTAAGATTATTTTTCCTTTAAAGTTACTTCTACGATTCAACAAGCATTTAAGGTTCTCAACAAACATCTTTTGCAATAACTTTCTAATACCATCGCATATTTCTTCCTAAGAACCTGGATACCTTCTAAATTTAGGTGTGGAAAAGGTTTGAAAACTTGAACACTTTTCAAAAATATTTAATCTCCTTAAGTACTTTGTTATATATAAAAATAAAAAGAGAGAGAGAGCTGTTGAGATCGGAACTTGCTCGTAGTTAGATGTCCGCATGACACCTATAGGGGCAAGCCAAAACGAAGGCAAGAATCGTGATCAATGCAAAGAATAAGTGATCACAACTTTACTGCCTAAAAAAGATGACACGAGTTTAGTCTGAAAAAGGCGATTAGCTCATAGTTGGATGTCCTCATGACACTCGTGGGGATAAGCCAAAACGAAGGTTAGGCGCTTGGATCAGCGCAAAATCACAACAAGAAGTAGCAAGGAGAAAAATATTTTTATCTCGTTCCAAATCTTCATTTTCAGAAATATGGGAGAGTCTTAGAAATGAGTAAATGATTTTTGAAGATTAGCTTGTAGTTTATCAATGCTAGAAGTAAATTTATAGGAAGAAGAAATAAAAGTAAAAAAAATCTAGTTTAGCAAACTGAGGGAGGCACTCTGAGAGGCTTAGGCAATTCTTGAAGGCAATCGAAATCATAAGAAATCTTAAGTATATGCTTGAGGACAAGCATTATTTTAAATTTGGGGGTTTTAGAAATACAAGTAATTGTATCTCTTTCATTTAAAATAATAAGGTAGAGACATGAAATTTAGATAAGTTTTATCAATAAATCTATATAAAAAGTGAAGCATGCGATCACATACATCTAACGCATAACATATTTAAATTTCAGACTAATTTCGCTACTTCTATGCAAAATATCCTTGCTTGCAAACGCCTATAAATACCCATGCAAATGCCATGCAGAAAGGAGATGGTAATATACAGACACCGTGATACATATATCGTGGGATACACTGTGGGAGACAAGAAGAATACCCTGAGAAGGGATTATGCTAGAAACCCTTACCAGTTTTCCATAGAAATTTTTTAGTGAGAGCTTAGGATTCTAAGGAGAGAAGAAGATAATACTGTTCAATAATCTAAGTGAAGCAGCTGTAAAACAAGCCGGAGGAAGCACGACATTGTGAATCACGGCTTGACTCTCTGACCTTTTCTCTTTGTTTTGTGTATATGTATTGTAATTCTTGTATTGACAAATTTAGATTTACAGTATGAATACATGTTTGTTATATATCTTGTCTATCTTTTTCACAAACATCATGCATAGCTAAATTGCCTCATAGGTTGAGAAAATTGTAGCTAACACAACTAAATAACTAGAGGAATCATGTGATCAACTTGTTTTATGCATGCTTATATTTGTTGCTTGAATCAATTGAGAAATTGTTTTGAGTAAAGTTAATCTGAGTTTGAAAGAATTTAGATTAGGACCTCATAAAACAAGAGAAAATTTTCCTTAGAAATAAGTACATTCTCTGCATATTACACTTATCGCATGCATCTTAGAGATAAGATAATGTGGTAAAGAATACTGAGAAGTGTTGGTCGTAATATTGAGTGTATAGTTTGATCGCATAATCTATCTAGGGTCTTAGAAAGAGTTAGTAAAAATCCTTCTCAACCCTCTTATCGCACAACTGTTATCCAAGTCACACTGCTTCATTTCAAACATAATTCCCATCGCATATTTAGATTTAAGTTAGCTTATTCAATCACCCCTTGAACATTTTAACTCACACTAAGAACATATTTTTAGTTTCATCGCACGCTTACAAGCAATCCCTGAATTCAACCCTAGACTCACCAGGAACTCTGGTAAAATTTGCACTTGGGTTTGACTAAGGAAAACTGAGCATTAAATCTCATAAGTATTATTATTTCATCGCATGTATAGAATACATTACCTATGCCCTAGCTCCAACGCATAGTTGTCCTTGGCTTCAACACTTAACCTCACATAACCTCTATAAGCCTTGGTTGCCACACACACACAATGCCTCATGTGTCAATGCTTTCTAACACCAATGCATGCGTACTCCTGGCTTCTATACTTAGCCAATTTTGCACTTGCTAAGGCCAACACAAAGCTAATCGAGATTGCTATTTCCATACTTAAAATTTTCTTCTTCCTTTTTCTCTAACATTTTTCCTACAACATAAAATTAACTCCAATATCAAACCCCTCCTTAAGCTCACTTACTTAGTAAATTTAGCCCAGCCTTCTTTTAAAACTTCTTAACCCACATGACTACTTAACTGATTACCAGTTATAGAAGTCTATCATTTATAGACTTAAGTGTTAATATTTCAAGGTTAATTCTAATTGATGAAAATCTATCAATGATAACAAGTTGTTGGTCTTCTTTCAAAGTTGATCACTATTTATAAATGATAGCCACTGATAGCCTTAAGTAGTAATATTTCAACGTTGATTCCAATTGATGAAAGTGAATCAATGATAGCTACTAATAATTGATAGCAATATTTGAAAAATTTTAAATAAAGTTTAAAATCGGAAGAAATTGAAATAAAAAATAAAGTAAGTTTTTAGAATCTATTTGCATAGAAAAAAAAATATTTTTTTAGAATTTAATAAAAATGAAATAGGAGATAATCAAATACTAAGAAATAGTTATTATGAAATTCTATACAAAAAATAGAAAAATATAAGAATTAAAGTTTGAAATTAAAAGCATATCATATCATCTAGATTAATTTAAATAATATATATATATATATATATAAAGATTATCACAAAATTAAATAAAAATGATATTTTTAATTAAAATTTAAATTAAGTAACTAAGGTTTAAAATTAAGAAAATAATAAAATTATCCAATCCAAATTAATGAAAAAAATTAGAAAAAATATTTGGTTTATTAATCTTATTAAATTAAGAGGCCTAGTAAAAGGATAAAATGGGTGTTTTAAGTTCTATTTTGAACTTTACGTAAGATGTGCAACACACGTAGTATCAAAACTAGTTCTATCAAATACAAACTTCGAGAGTAAAATTGGTGAGTTTGAAAACTCAAGAAATCAAATTTAACCTCAATCAAATCTTAAGGACCAAATATAAAATTTCTTCTTTTAAATATAAATGAAGAAAGAGGTATATATATATATATATGGGCTAGTTGCATAAATAGAATTCAATCCCAAAATAATAGAATATGTAGCACAAGGGTAAAATAATTATATATATATAGATCAAAAAATGGTAAAGAATAAAAAACTCATGCTTAGCCACCATTTTGTTCACTTCTTCCCGGTTTTCTAAAATTAAAAGCTATCGCTGATAGCAATTATCAGTGACAACCACTGATAGCTGCTATCAGCTGTTATCGCTGATAGCTTCTATCAATTGCTATCGACGATAGTTGCTATCAGCGATAGCTTTCAATTTTAGAAAAATTAATATAATCTTGAAATATTAGCTTTTAATT